>NW_015167145.1:0-4459 GCF_001447785.1 Gekko japonicus | reverse complement strand
CCCTTGACATCTTCGGAGTTGATGCAGAGCCTGTCCTTGGCCTTACAACTGGAATCGGCTCCACTGCCGGATCTGAGCCTGTTCTTGTTTTTTGCCTTCTAGTCTCCGTTTTGACAGTTTCACTGCACTTCACACCATTGAAAATAAATAGTCATATTCAAGTTAAATGGTGTTATCTAGCACAGTCACTTAGTTTCGCTTCTCAAAAATACACAGAAGGTTGTTTAAAAAGCAATTAAAAACTGAAGTCCTCCTCAAAATGTCGGGCGCAACTTCTCAATGGTTTTTGGGGATAGAGTAGGTCAGTTTCCACTTCCGTCTTAGCTGTCTATGCGCATCTACTCACATCCGGTACCGCGCTTCAATGGATCCGATCGCCTTCCTGTTGTTAGCAGCCTCTTCTAGGAGTTCTACTTCCTCTTTGTCTCGATCGGAACCCTTTCTCTGCAACACCAACCTTCCTCTTCCCGCGATAGACTTCGTCAGTTTCGGTTTTCGGCTGCGCACATATCTCTTCTCCCACCACAGGAATGTTCAACAATAATGGTTTTCTCGCTTTAAAAGCCTTCAATCAATTCACATCTTCTCCGGAATCGAATCACTGGGGTTATCAAATGACTATCCGCTCAACCGCTCATTTCAAATTAGTTCACAACCTGATTCAGGTAAGCGGTACGGTTTTGTTATCTAGCACGATCAAATCGGGTTACGCATTGCTTCTTTTCACTCACATGTAGTTTCCCTTCTTCAAGAAGTCGGCTGACGACGAATTTATGCCGGATACCCGGCTCGAACGGCCCCTGGAGAGTTGCTCGGCAATTGCCCTCTTCGTGGGAGGAGATCAAAGCTCGATTCAGCTTCTTCCGAAGCTCGATCTTGCCAATCTCACACTCCCTCTTGGGCGCTGCTGCCTGCTTGTCCCCCCCCCTCTCTGGGGAGCGATGCGTTGGGCTAGAAACTGCCCAAACTGTCAAAAGAGGCCGTCGTCCGCTCCGCTCGATTGCGGAATGCGTTAATGCGCCATCTTAGCTCGACCGGAAGCCCCAGTATCTGGAAACCGTTGCTTCTCAAACTAGGGGCGCGAATCTGAGAATCAACCCGCGCGAGCGGGAACCAAGTCCATTGGTTAATGTCGGTTTGAATTTGCTTTACTATCCCCTGCTCTGACCTTCCCCAGTTATTCTAAACAGTGAACGTGTTCCTGTTCCATCATGGCTTCAATAAAATACTACTTTGCTACAAACGTGTATTAATTGCAAGTTGTGGGGATCGGACATACATGAAGTTGAAGAATAGACTAGTCAAAAATAAAGTGATACTGGGACAAACCTATACATAGGGAAATTCTTGTTTTCAAGCAAAACCAGATCCAACACAGTAGCTATAACCAATGAAAAAACTGAATATTTGAAAGTACGAGCATAATTACTTTTGTTTAGGGCTGCCAGATCCCCCAGGGGGGGATTTGCCTGCTCTAGCGGCCCCCAACCCACCGGCCCAGATCTGGTCGGCTGGGGGAACCCCACCCCCAAAGTTCCTGGATTGGGCTGACATGCCCGGCGCAATGACATCACCCAGAGGTGATGTCATCGAGCTGGGCACATTGTCAGGGGATGCTCTAACATTCAGCCTGAAAACTCTATCATAGAGTTTTCTCTATCATAGAGTTTTCAGGACAAATGCTACAGCGTCACCTGCAATGTTCCCTCTAAGCTGTGGAGTCTTGTGAGCAAAAATCCTACTTTGTGAGCTACTGGCATTAAAGTTGTGAGCGAGTAATTCGGCTACTGCATAAATTAGTTTGCTCTGGAGCCATCCTTCCTGAGCTAAGACAAAAATGTGTGAGCCGGAGGGTAAAAAAACTGTGAGCTAGCTCACACTAACTCAGCTTAGAGGGAACACTGGTCACCTGGTGATGTGATTACACTGTTGGAGGCCTCATTTGTTCTTTTATTCTGTGCCTAGTGGTCTCATTTTGGAAGTAAGTCAATAGTATATATTTATTTGGTAGTATATATTTACAATTCATTTATCCGTTGTATTGTATGTATTTAATTTCCCATTTCTTTTTATCTTTTACAGCAACTTTTTTCTGGTCCCTATTGATTTTATATCTTGTATCTGCATGATTGTATTGTATTTGTATATCAGCCAATATGTTCCTCAGTATATTTGACCTCTGAAGAAGGCCTATGCCGGCCGAAACGTGTCAGGTCAAATCTATCAGCCCTTGTGTGTTATAATTTGTTATTGTACATGAGGTGTAATTATATAATTTTAAAATCTTTGTTTAATAAATACATGTATCTTTTTATATATTTCATATATTAAGCTTTTATTGTTGGCCCTCTTTGGCATTTGACTAACCTTTTTTAGGTTCTGGATTCTAGGTTTTAGGTTCAGTCCCCCCCCCCTTTTGTCCCAGTGTCTAGCATGATGACATCACTTACAGGTGACGTCCTTGCAGCGCATGCAAATGTCCCAGACCAGGAGCTTGTCCCCCTGCTGCAACAAGGTAAGAGACCTGGCAACCCTACTTTTGTTTGTTTGTTTGCTTGTTCAATATTGTACAGTGTTCTGGATTCTGTCTGCTGGAAGTCACTGTCATGGAAGCACAAGCATTCGCCTCTAAATTGGAGATGGAATAAAGAACAAAATAAAAATCCTAACGAAAGCCAATTCTGCTGGTTGTTATTGTTAAATTTTTCTTGCATAAACAAAGGAATATTAAATGCCATTACCTTTGAGAACAGAAATGTGCTGTCGGCTCTCCCCATCTGCAGGATAGTTCCTAAATTCAATATCTTCTCCATCTTTTAATTCAACCTTATCATAACCATACCAGCCAAGAAGCTCATTCATGGTGTTTTCAGCAAAGTTCTGAAAGAGAAGAATTGCCTACTTATTTATGCAATCAATAATCATTTGGACCTAAGAAATGCATAAATCGAAATCTATTTGCACTGTACCGTGAAATCCCAGGTTTGTCCCACCTCCTCTACACTAATGTTCATTTATCAAGCCACGTACATAGAATGCAATGCATTTAAATCTTTGAATGACACATGTAATTATGACAGACCTTTGCAAATTTGTAATTTAAAGAAAAATATGAGCAGAAAGTGAGCTATTTATCTTTTTTTTGCACATGAATTGGGAGCCAGTGATATTTTAGCACATATTTCCCCACAAACCTTTCTATCCTGTGCTATCATAAAATACCATACAATCTAGAAAGCAATAGAAGAACAACGATGTTTCTCAGACACTAGTCAGTCAATTTCACTATTATACAGCTATTCAAATCTGTACAGACTACTGTACAAATACCAAAGAGAGATATAGTCTAGGAGAAATAAAATAATTACACAGATATTTGTAGAAACCCAGCACTGCTTTTAATATTTCCCATACTCAAATATTGTACTTACTGATAATTTTTAGAAATCTCTATACTAGCCAGTAGCCAGAGTGGGGGTCACCATACTCTCTATCTGAACTACAGATGATAGTAATGCTGAATCAGCTTGTCTTGTGCTCAAAAGTGTTTCTTTTAGAAGCACACCAAGAAAAAGGAGAGTGTATTTTATTCCTAAGACTGATTTTTAAGGCCTCATTGACCTTTGTCACTACTAGTGTGGGAACATTTCCACGCCATTAGATCCCATGCTACTCATGGTAAACATCCTGAAATAGGAACCATATAAACAGGGGACATCCATGGTTGCCTCGCTGGGACTTAGGGCTAGAAGGAAGTAGACATGATGCAGTCTGGGTCGATTCACATGTTATAAAGTCCATGTGGTAGACACATGCAAGACAGGATTGGCCCACCCTGTTGTCCAGCCATCGCCCTGCCTGAGCTGGAAGAGGTGTTTTGTGGAGTTTATTATTTGTTTATATATATCTCAAGTATGCCCCCCGTCTACAGACACCAGGGTCACATTTTCCCAGAACAGATTTTTCTGCGGACTTGAGGCCAGTGGTATTGCAGCCTGCAAATCACATTCGGCCTGCTGGCAGCTGCACTGGGCATGAGCCACCCTGAGCCCAGTGGTGGTGACGCTGCCCTGGAACCCCTCTGGACTCGGTGGCTTTGCAGCCTGGGAGCCAGTTTGGGCCTGGCAAGGAAGTGGGGGGAGAATCCCTCCCCTGCAATTCTCATGGGCCCAGCCACAGCAGAGGATGCTGGCAGCCACTGTGGGCCTGAGACTGGGAGAAGATATTGGCAGTAGGGATGTGCATTTCGGGATCCCGAGCCGAAAAAAAGCTGAAAATAACATTTTTCGGCTTTTTTCGGCTTTCGGGATCCCGAAATAGCCTTCTATGCGCTTCTCCGGAAGCCGAAAAATCCCGAAAAAATTCGGGTTTCTTCGGCAATGCCGGAAAATGCCGAAAAATGGCTTCTTTGCCCTTTAAACATTAAAGGCCGGCCGGGAAACCCCGTTTTCCCGCCGTT
>NW_015167144.1:189939-193994 GCF_001447785.1 Gekko japonicus | reverse complement strand
ATAATCCCCAGCAGAGCGTTGGCCTTTTTGATTGCAGTCTCACACTGTCTAGACATCTTCAGTGAGTTATCTACCCTGACTTCAAGATCTCTCTCATGGTCAGTTACCGGCCAGTTTGGCCCCCATCAATGTGTATTTATAGTTAGGATTTTTGGCCCCAGCGTGCATCACTTTGCACTTGCCCATGTAGAACCTCATTTGCCACATTGATGCCCACTCGCCCATCCTCAACAGATCCCTTTGGAGTGCCTCACAGTCCTCCCCGGTTCTCACCACCCTGAACAACTTCATGTCATCCACAAATTTAACCACTTCACCGCTTACTCCCAGCTCCAAATCATTAATGAAGGAGTTTAAAAAAGCACCTAGAACAGGGCCCTGCGTTACCCCACTGCTTACCACCCTCCACTGTGAAAACTGCCCATTTAAACTCACTCTCTGTTTCCTGTTAATGAACCAGTTTTTAATCCACTAGAGGACTTGTCCTCTTATCCTGTGACTGCTGCGTTTACTTAGGAGCTTTTGATGAGGAACTTTATCAAAAGCTTTCTGGAGGTCAAGGCGAACAGCGTCTATTTGGCCACCCCTGTCCAGTGTTCCCTCTAAGCTGAGTTAGTGTGAGCAAGCTCAGTTTTTTAGCCTCTGGCTCACACATTTTTGTCTTTGCTCAGGAAGGAGGGGCTCCAGAGCAAGCTAATTTACGCAGTAGCCAAGTCGCTTGCTCACAGCTTTAATTCCAGTAGCTTACAAAGCAGAATTTTTGCTCACAAGACTCCACAGCTTAGAGGGAGCATTGCCCTTGTCCACATTTGTTCACCCCCTCAAAGAACTCTAACAGGTTAGTGAGACAAGATCTTCCCTTACAGAACCCATGCTGAGTCTTCCTTAGTTCTTCAAGGAGGCATTAGAGAACTTCTGTGCACACAAGGGTGTCAAGCGCATGGCCTGTGGGCCAGAACCGGCCCATCCAGGGCTCTTATCTGGCCCACGAGCAACTGGTACTGTTCTCAGGCTATGAGGGGAAAGGGGTCGCAGGAGGACAAAAAGCCAGTTTGGTGTGGTGGTTAAGTGCGCAGACTCTAATCTGGGAGAACCAGGTTTGATTCCCCCCTCCTCCTCCACTTGCACCTGGCTGGATGACCTTAGGCAAGCCGTAGCTCTGATAAGAGCTGTTCTTGAAAAAGAGCAGTTTGTGTCAGAGCTCTCTCAGCCCCACCGACCTCACAGGGTGTCTGTTGTGGGGAGGGGGAAGGGAAAGGAGTTTGTAAGCCGCTCTGAGACTCCAAGTGAAGGGCGGGGTATAAATCCAATCCCCTCTTCTTCATCATCTTCTTCTGGAGGTTTTGGAAACATCCTCTCTGTCAGGCCTTCCCCCTCATCCCCACTGTTTCTGTGGGAAACACAGGAGAGATGAGAACTGGGGGTGGGTGGGGGATTTGGGAGAGCCCAGCTTTCGTGGGTTCCCCAGTAAATCAACTGCTTCCACTGCCAGCAATCAATTACTTTTCATTGTATCTTGAGTTTAAAACAAAAACGGTTAATCAGGTTTGCCTCTGTCCTTTATAAAGTTTATGGCCTATTACGTGTGGAAATCTTACTGCAGATTTTCCAAGCAGGAAGCCTTTAATCTTGACTTTGGATTCTGTGCCCACCTTATATGCACCATTTTTTCCCCTCCAGTGTACTTATTCTGCAGCTACAATTTAAAAAATGCAGTCTTCTAAATCGGGGTGTGAATATCACTTGTGATGTGTGCGGGGTGGCATCCAAAGTTTTTTTAAAAAAAATTACACAATTGCCCTATCACAACTGTGCAGTAGCGTCCAGCAAGTGCCTTCCACTTAAATGTTCATGGTTCGGTTTTTGCACATGCATTTTAGCCTTGATTCATGGAATGAAAGGGAACACAAAGGAAGCAGGCAAAGGGGGGAGGAAACCAGTCGTGAAACTGACAAGACTATTTTTGAAACTGACAAGCAGTTGGGAAGCCCCATTTTCCATATTACGCACTAGGGGACTCTCTGCTGTGTTATGGGCCACTGTGAAAAATGGGGGAAAGTCACATGATCTCATAATATGGGGTAACACATTAAGTGTATAGAACGCATGATAGAACCCACTGACGCTGGCATTGCAAGCTTTGATTGTTGGCAACGTCTTTATGCATATGCCTGTGCAAATCTGGCTGCAAGTTGCAAGCTTTGATTGTTGGCAACGTCTTTGTGCATATGCCTGTGCCTGTGCAAATCTGGCTGCAACTCCACTATGCTTTGCACAGGCCTGCAATTTGTACGGGGGGGGAGTCCTTTGGCAGAAGCTCTGGAGAGCTTTTTTAATGTTGTGCCACTAAACTGGAAAAAAAGTGGTATTTTCGCTGATGCTCTAGTGCAGCTGCACAATAACAATAATGAGCAGCTGTGAATCCCCACTTTCCATATTGCCAAGTACTGGGGGTTCTCTGCTGGGTTATCAGCCACTGTGAAAATGGGAGTCACATTATCTCATAATATGGGGGAACGTGTTGAGTGTACAGAATGCATGGTAGGACCCACTGGCACTACAAGCTGTGATTGTTGGCAACATACATGTGTGTGTGCGCACTTGCGCAAAGTCAGATACAACTCCTCCATGCTTTGCATAGGGCTGCAACTTGTATTGGGGGGGAGCCCTCTGACAGAAGCTCTAGAGAGCTTTTTTAGTGTTGTGCCACTAAATTGAAAAAGGTACTTTGCCCTAGTATTGGGGGGGAGCCCTCTGACAGAAGCTCTGGAGAGCTTTTTTAGTGTTGTGCCACTAAATTGAAAAAGGTACTTTGCCCTAGTGCAACTGCATAGTAACGCTAATTTCCTGCCTTTCCTTGCAACTTTGTGGGGTTTCCTCTTTGTGATTCTCTAATGTGGTACTGCACACTGGTTGCAATCTTGACAGTTTTTTAAAGCCTGTCCTGTGCAGATTGTACTCTGTCCTCCAAATGGATCAATCCCAAGTGATTTTTAAGTTTGGCAGTTTGCAGAAGGTCCATGCAGCTCAGCCGCCATTTTAATGTTAGGCTTCCAGAGACTGCCAAACTGCCCCCCCTCCAAACTTTGTTCACTAAAGCACGAAAGGGGAAAATGTTTTCAGAGCGCTGGCTTCCCAGCCCAGTGGCTTTACATCTCCTATCAATTTCATTCCGTGCTGACGATACCCCAGCCTTTATTTTGTTTTATGCAGAATTGAAATCTTTTTTCGCCTTCTCTTTTGCACGGGGGATGCTGCCGTTTGCCTCTTCTCCTCTCCAAGTTCATGTTCTAAGGTCCAGTGGAAGAGATTTTCTAAATAAGACTATCGCTCGCACTGCAAACAAAAGTTAATGGATGCCATGGTTTCGTTATTTATGCAGTAGAATATGGAAAATAATTAAATAAGTAAATATCTATTACTTAAATATCTATTAATTATTTTGTCAGAAGCTTTTGCTTGGTTTGGCCCGGGCTCAGTTGCAGCAGTTTTTTCTGTGTTTGAGTCTTAGTATCTTTAACAATTAGCATTTTACGTCCTGGCTCCGCAATTCTCTATCTGCTGTTTTATTGAAATAAAGGTCTTTAAGTGAAATAGTTGAGTTTGATTTTGAAGAGCTGGAATCAGATAACTGGGATACTTCTGTCGGAGGGTGAGTGGCAGCCTGCCGAAAACCGGCTTTTCTTCTTGATGTGGAAGGACTCCTTCTGAGCAAAGCTGGAGCACTTGTTCGTGAATAATCCAAAATCAACAACGCATCGTAGTGAAGAAAGGGCTATTATGCAAAGATAAATCACTGGCAAGAATAGAAGCTTCTTTATGGATTTGCTTGCATTAATTGGAGCCATAAATGATGTTATATTTGGATTTTAACAATTGTTGATACTATGTTTAATTATTGTATTGTGTTTGAGTCTTAGTATCTTTAACAATTAGCATTTTACGTCCTGGCTCCGCAATTCTCTATCTGCTGTTTTATTGAAATCAAGGTCTTTAAGTGAAATAGTTGAGTTTGATTTTGAAGAGCTGGAATCAGATAACTGGGATACTTCTGT
>NW_015167144.1:178951-189737 GCF_001447785.1 Gekko japonicus | reverse complement strand
TATGGATTTGCTTGCATTAATTGGAGCCATAAATGATGTTATATTTGGATTTTAACAATTGTTGATACTATGTTTAATTATTGTATTGCGTAATTATTGTATTGAGAGCCAGTTTGGTGTAGTGGTTAAGTGCGCGGACTCTAATCTGGGAGAACCGGGTTTGATTCCCCACTCCTCCACTCGCACCTGGCTGGATGACCTTGGGCAAGCCGTAGCTCTGACAAAAGCTGTCCTTGAAAGAGCAGTTTCTGTCAAGAGCTCTCTCAGCCCCACCTGCCTCACAGGCTGTCTGTCTGTGGTGGGGAGGGGAAAGGAAAGGAGTTTGTAATCCGCTCTGAGACACCTTTGGGTTGTGAAGGGCGGGGTATAAATCCAATCTCCTCCTCCTCCTCTTCTTCTTCTTCTTCTTCTTCTTCTTCTTCTTCTTCTTCTTCTTCTTCTTCTTCTTCTTCTTCTTCTTCTTCTTCTTCTTCTTCTTCTTCTTCTTCTTTTCTTCGTCTTCTTTTCTTCTTCTATCATATTGTTGTAACCTGCCCTGAGCCTTGCGATGCAGGGGAGGGGAGGGCTGGAAATAAATACATACATAAATTTGTCCAGTACATTTCCATCCCGCCCTTCCACCAAGGAGCTCAGGGTCCCATTCATGGACCTCCCCTCCTCTGTTTCATCCTCACAACGACCCTGTGAGGTAGGTTTAAGCTGAGAGACACAGCCTCCCTCTTGGTCACCCAGGAAGTCTCTGGGCCAGCAGGGTTTTGAAGCTGGGCTGCTCACCCACCAAGGTGGTTTCCTGCGGTTGTCTGGTTGCTGATGCAATTCTGTATGAAATTGCGCTTGCAATGGAGATTCCAGAGGCCCAAGGTTATCCATTTGCTCTACGTTTTTCGTGGTGGTTTTCCTTTCACATCTCATGTGCATTCACCTCCCCCCTCCCAAATGTGTTCTCATGAAAAAAAAACAAACCCGAATTCCCTACCACCTCCATTTTAACTTTTTTGGGAAGGAGCCTGAGTAATGCAGCGCTGCACAGAAATAACATATTGGAGATTTTTTTTAAAAAAAAACACCCTCTCTCCCTATTTGCAGACACCTTTGAGGGCAGGCTGAGCCGTGAGTGATTCTCTCTCAGAGCATGACCAACGCTGGATAGGAATAACACCTTAGGGTTGTCAAGGTGAGAGACATTCAGAGAGGGTTTTGCCATTGCCTGCAATCCAGGGTTTCCTTGGTGGTCTCTCGTCCAGGATATCTAACCAGGGCTGACCCTGCTGAGCTTGAGATCTAATGAGATGGGACTAGACTACTTCTTAGAAATCCCGGGATCCGCAGCAGTTACATTTTGGGAGCTGAATGAGCTTCAGTATTAGGACTGAGGCAAAAATGTTCCATTCTGTTCCCTGAGCAGAGCTCTGCTCCTGGCATTTTGGATCCAACCTCTTCTTATATTTTGGATTCCGAATTGTCTGATTAACTAAGAAGAAACCTGCTTTTATATTTGACACTAATCGCATTTGGGTTTGAGCCTTCTGTACCCAACTGTGCATTCAAATGCTCTGTTGTGCTCTGCTGTACTGTTTGGGTGACCGGACCTTTTGGAATTTATAGAAGATTGCTAAATAATCTCATAGAAGAAACTGGTGCCTGGAGGGTTGAAAGAAATTGATTAAGCATCCAGAACATTCCAGGACTGTCTACCAGAAACTGGCTGAGCTTGGAGATCCAGAACAATAGCCCACCAAGACTCTGGAGGTGGTCAATGAGGAAGTAAATAGCCTATGGTCGGGAGTGGGGTGGGTTTGGGTTTCGCATGCTATTTAAACAGGGCTGTTGCCCTGAGGTTTCCAGTCTTGTTCCTGAAACCACTTAATAAAGTAGAGCTGTTTCACTGCAATGCGTCTTGAACCCAGTATTTAACAGTGCCTTTTATCCCACTTCTGAATTTTGGTTTCACTAAAAGAATGTCTAAAACTCTAGCATGTGTGTTTGACCACATCTGTCAGCTATGCTGCCATGGAGGTTGGGGAGTTCATTCTGTGTCTTGTTAATGGCTCTTGCATTCCTATCCCTGCTGCTCTGCCTTTGCTGAAACACTTTTCTCTACAGATGTGCAGGAGGAGGTTGTGTTGTCTGGAGGGCTCCTATGTACCGTGAGAGACTCCTGGTTCTCAGCTTTAGCCACCTAACGGTTGCCTGAGTTATCCCGCGCACAGGAGGGTATCTAATTGGCCCATACCATGGGGGGGTGCATACGAATACCCTATATCCTATTATGCTCTACTGGCTGTGGCCATTCCTAACAGTGCCTGTGTTACTGCATCTATAGCTTTGCAATAAAAGTATAACCGTTCCTGAATGCGTGTACTTTGTTGTTAGCTGTGGGTTCTGACAACATCTTATTGGCATTACTTTCCCCTTTGGTGCACATCTGAACATTGGTATGAAAGGCCCCGGCAAAAAACAACAACACAATCTTGATGTATGTACAATTGCATCGAGATTACTTTTCTGAACCATTTCTTAGTGATGTGTACATGGATGTGCTCTCGAGCACCGATAAACCACCACGCCAAAAGAATCTCGATGTAAATCCTCGATCATGTCACAACAGCTTTCTTTTTTGTGCACCCGGAAACATAGATGTGCCCCAAAGACACAAACGAAGGAGCTGAGAGTTACAACAGACTGAGCTGTGTGCAAAATAGGAAAATCCAAAAACCTTGAGAATTCCAGATGCATCGGCTCCATGCTGGAAGCAGACCTGGCCGTGTCACACACTTAAAAGGGTTTGGACCGGAGCCGCTTGGCGGGGGGTTGCTCTGCAGGTCACACGGAATGCTGGGATCCTCCAGGGAGACCTTTGAATCGGAAATCTGAGAAGCATCCCTAAAACAGAGCCAGAGGTCTTGGGAGAGGACAAGATCATCGTTTCAGAGGCTGATCTGCCGTGGACAAGTTAGATGCAAGCAGGGGTCATTTCGTAGAAAAAGAGGTGCAGGAGCTCATTAGCATAACTTATTTGCATATGCCACACCCCTGACCTCACTGGAAGTGTGTCAGAAGGCACAGGTTCCACTGCACTGTTTTGGATTGCTAGCTATTGGGGGGGGGAACGTGCAGATCTGTCCTTGCAGAGGAGGGAGAGCTTGTACCTGAATAAAACTTGGCCTTAAAGGTTTCACTGGACTGTTTTGGACCGGGGGGGCAGGGGGGGAGCTCTGCAACTTACCTGGCTGCTTCTTGCTCTGACTGAGGGCTGCTGGGAGCAGGGGGTGGGGCTTGTTGCATGTGCCCGCCCCCTGGGCTCTTTACTGCCAGAGCTCCGCTCCTGTGCGCTCCTGCAGGAAATGAACCCTGGATGCGAGTCTGTTAGCACCGCGGAGACCAAGAACATTTTTGTGGCAGAAGCTTTTGAGAGTCAAAGCTTCCTTCATCCAATACCATGTTAGAACCATAAATAAATAAGACAAATACATTTTAAAATGAGACAAATAAAATGAATTTCAATAGGGATAAGTGCAAAGTCCTACACTTGGTACAAAAAATCAAAGGCACAGATATAGAATGGGAGGGACTTGGCATGACAGCAGCACATGTGAAAGGGATCGAGGCATTCTGATTGATCACAAGCGAAACATGAGCCTGCAGTGCGATGTGGCTGCGAAGAAAGCAAATGCAATCTTAGGATGCATTAACAGAAGCATTGTGTCCAAATCACGGGAGGTGGTTGTTCCGCTCGATTCTGCTATGGTCAGGCCTCACCTGGAGTCCTGTGTCCAGTTTGGGGCACCACATTTTAGGAAGGATGTTGACAAGCTCAAGCGTGTCCAGAGGAGGGCAACCAGGATGGTGAGAGGGTTGGAGCCCAAGTCTTACTTGGAACGGCTGAAAGAGTTGGGGATGTTTAGCCTGGGAAAGAGAAGGCTTAGAGGGGACACAATTGCAGTCTTCAAGTATCTGAAGGGCTGTCATGTAGAAGATGGAGCGGATCTATTCTCTCTTGCTCCGAATTGCAAAACTAGATCTAATGGGTGGAAATTACAAGGGAGTCGTTACCGGCTAAATATCAGGAGAAACCTCCTAACTGTAAGAGTGGTTGAGCAGTGGAACAGACTGCCTTGGGAGGTGGTGGATGCTCCTTCACTGGACGCTTTCAAGCGGAGGCTGGACGGCCATCTTCCGGGGATGTTGTAGGGCTCTCTTTCGGCTCTGCTCCTGCAGAGTGCAGGGGGGTTGGACCAGATGACCTGCAAGGTCCCTTCTAACTGTAGCATTCTATGGTTCTATGAATCATAGAGTTGTAAGGGATCTCCAGGGCCATCTAGTCCAGCCCCCTGCACAAGGCAGGAAATTCACAACTACCTCTCCCCCACACACATCCCCCAATGACCCTGCTCCATGCCCAGAAGATGGCAAAAAACCTCCAGGATCCCCGGCCAAAGTGGCCTGGAGCAAAAATTGCTTCCTGACCCCAAAGTTGTGATCAGCATTTCCCTGGGCATGTAAGAAACGCTGTTCTCCACCATGTTTGTCCCTCTATAGTCACTGATGGTTGGTAGGACTACCTCGTCCTCCCCAAGATAGAAAACACAGGTGGTTTGCTGTCGATTCATCATCAATCAGCTATTTGAGCCGTGGTGGGACTGCAGATCAGCCTTCATTCAACCCAAACGCAGTCCCGTGCAGGGACACTTTATCACGTGCTGCCGGCATGCATTGTGAGCCCTTACTTAAGCTTTTAAGACAGAGGAGAAACAATAGCCTCCTCTGTCGAGCTCATCTTTCCCGTATACAAGACGAATGAATTATTTATCCGCACACCACCATGGTATAAGCAGCAGTAAGGTGCTGTTTTAAATTGGAGACGTTGGGGGGGAGGGGGGAGGGGGGAGGGGGGAGGCCGCAAGCCCAGGGCCCTGCCGTTTTCTTCCTGTGGCCACTCGGCATCCCTGCTGGGTGACGTGGAAAACTGGATGGAAATCATCAGGCCACGTAAGTGAAATATACTGGGTTCAAGACGCGTGTAGTGATCAGCTCATAGTTCATTAGTGATTTCAGCTTACCTCTAAGACCACTCTAGCAGGGCTGGAGCCCTGCTTATATGTGTGCAAAACACCACACCCAACATACGCCCACTCCCAGTGGTAGGCTGCTTACAAGATAACTCCCGTTCAATAGGTCCATTCCAGGATCCTGGCTATCTATTGTTCTGGTGCAAACGTTGAGTCAGTTTCTAGGTACGGTTCAGACTCAGTACGTAACAGTAAGGACACTCAATCATGGCATGTAACGACAGAACCAGCATTCGCTGTATAAACTCTGTCATAGCATCTTCCAGTGCATGAGAAGAGAGGAAGACCTTGGATGGGCTGGGCCCGGGGGCTCCTTTGACTTCAGCAAGCATCCTGCTTCCGACCATGGCCACTGGCAGACTTCTGGGAAATGAAGGCGTGCGGCATAACCCCTCCCCAGCCATCCCCTCTGCTGCCCTTGCCATTCAGAGAAGCACTCTGCTTCCGGACATGTCACACGAATTCATTCTGAGGAGACGGAAATTGCCAGGAATCAGGGCTCTGTCCCCAAAGAAAGGCCACCTATCTTGGGCCTGTCTGCTGGAACGTCACAAACTTGTCCCAACCTTTAAAAGGCTGGAGTCCAGGAGAGGCCTATTTCAATTCTGTCTTCACAAAAATTTGACTTCAGCACATGTGTACGGGTTAAGCATTTGCATGTCCCCCCCCCTTTCTCTTCTCCGGGCCCATCATCCTGGTCTGTCCAGCCCAATCTTCAACAAGGATGCCTGCCACCAGATTCTGTGGCAAAAGGTTCATCAGGAGGAGGAGGAGGAGGAGAAGAGGAGGAGGAGGAGAAGGGGGAGGAGGAAGAGGACAAAATCAGTATTGTCTACTCAGACTGGCAGCAGCTCTCCAGGGTCTCAGGCGGAGGTCTTTCGCATCACCTCCTGCCCGGTCCTTTTAACTGGAGATGCCAGGGAAGGGGGAGAGGGAGGAGGAGGAGGAGAAAAGGAGGAGAAGAGGAGGAGGAGGAGAAGAGGGGGAGGAGCAGAGGAGGAGAAGAGGAGGAGGAGGAGGAGGAGGAAGAGGAGAAGAGGAGGAAGAGAAGGGGAGAGGGAGGAGGAGGAGGAGAAGAGGAGGAGCAGAAGAGGAGGAGAAGGAGGAGAAGAGGAAGAGGAGGAGGAGAGGAGGAGGAGAAGAGGAAGAAGAAGAAGAAGAGCCGCCAGCTTGTCCGGCACACAAGTGTGGGAATACAAGGGCATTGTCTCTACAGGAGAGAGCTGCAGATATATGTGTCTTCAAGGAAGAGAGGAGATAACAAAAGGAGAGGGAGAGAGAGGAGGGGTCAGAGGGCAGCCCCAAAGTTAAGACAAAAGAGCAACATCCCACTCATGGAGATATCATAACACACTTAGAATGATGTTCTGTATTGGGACTAAACCATTTCAGGTATGTCACACCAGAGACTGGCTGAGCTTGGAGCACCAGAACAATAGCCGACCAGAACTCTGGAAGCCACCAGTCTAGTAGTAATGTTATGTGAATGGCCTATCTCTGGGAGTGGGGGGTGTTTGGGTGTGGCAGTGGCATATGCTGTTTGACGGAGCTGCGGCCCTGGAGTTCTGCCTTTGCTCTTGCTGAAATCACAAATGAAGTAGAGCTGACCACTAGGCTCGAGCCTGCTCCTCCATGGAACCCACCCTTTAACAAGGGATGTAGCGACCCTCAGTGCGGCGCCATGCTGAGTCGCTCACTCCGAAGGTTGTATCACCATAGTGGTAAAACAGGGGTAGCGAAGGAAAACCAAAGGAACTCCCCCCACCCCACCCCGGTGTGGATGCTCCATGACCACTGCCTGTGCTCATCAGCAGGCTAGGAACCCCTGCCATAAAAGAAAGAATCATAGAATCATAGAATGTTCAGAGTCGGAAGGGACCTTGCAGGTCATCTAGTCCAGCCCCCCCCCTGCACTCTGCAGGAGCACAGCCGAAAGACGGTCCTACGACATACCCGAAGAAAAGCCTACAGAAAGAGCGGACAGGCATAAACAATGGATAAAGGAAGTTGGTCAGCTATTTCTGACTCTCGGTTTGTCTGCGGGTTCCCTCCAGCCGATCTCTGTCTCGGGAGCAGTTTCAGAGTCCTCAGCATACTAAGTGTGTGAGGACCTCATAATTCCCTAACACACTAATGACTCAGTTCCCCTTTCAAATCGCCTGGTAACTGAGTAGCTGGGTTGTATTCAACAGTCATATAATGCCGGCGAAAGATCACTTAGTCAGTTGGCGTTATTCCAGGTTAGGAACATGCTGTTAGGATTTGAAAGGGGGGGGAACCCCTTTTAAATAACAGTTTTTATTCTCCCCCTGAGCTAGCGAGAGAGTTGGGTTAACGAAGTAAAGGGCTCCAAATTCCGATGCAATACAAAACAAGAATAAAGCCATGATTAGGTACAGAACCACACAGTGTGTACAATGTCTTCATTCAGTACCTTAAAATTAAGTGGGAGTTTTTTGAAAATGTTGATCTCGGTAGATTTATGGTTCAGGTTAATGCAACAGGGAATGTTATAACTCCAACAGTGTGACTAAAATGAGCCTCCCGGGTGCCGCGTAAAAGCCCTTTTTGGCAAAGAAAACCGGGTCTTTCCCTGTTTGCAAAGCAGAGCTTGTCCTGTTTCCTCATGTGATGTATCGGGACTGAAACATTCCAGAACTGTTCTACCTAAGACGGGCTGAGCTTGGAGCCCAGGAACAATAGCCCACCAGGACTCTGGAAGTGACCAGTCAAGAAGTAATGTTATGTAAATAGCCTATCGTTGGGAGTGGGGTGTGTTTCGTTGTGGCAATGGCATGCTATTTAAACAGGGCTACTGCCCTGGGGTTTCTTCCTTGTTCTTCCTGAAATCACTAATAAAGTAGAGCTGATTACTAGACTTGGGGTCTGCTTGTCCATGGAACCCACTATTTACCACCTCATCAGCACACCTAATGATTGGGACCCCACCCCCGGTCACAGTCTGAGGGTCTCAAATACAGTCCTATGCATGGGGGGGGGGTTGCCCCAGCTTGGATGCTACTGGGAAACATCTCCTCCCCCCCCTCCCCACAGCATCATTGCATTCCTGTGCAAACGCCCCCCCCCCAGATTTTCCTCATCTTTCCTGCAATCCTTTCCAACCCTGCTTTGCTGTCATGTTTTGGAAAGGACCACAGCAAAGCTATGTGGACAATAAAGTCCACATCTTCCTCCCACCCCCCCAAAAAAAATACTGATGCCAGTTTTCCTGCCCTGATGACCAATGGTGCATCAGTTTGGTGTAGTGGTTAGGAGCACGGACTCTAATCTGGGAGAACCGGGTTTGATTCCCCACTCCTCCACATGCAGCTGCTGGGGTGACCTTGGGTCAGTCACAAGTTCTCTCAGAGCTGGTCTCTCAGGAGCAGTTCTCGAAAGAGCTCTCTCAGCCCCACCTACCTCACAAGCAATGCTCCCTCTAAGCTGTGGAGTCCTGTGAGCAGAAATTCTACTTTGCGTGCTCCTGGCATTAAAGTTGTGAGCGAGCAATTTGGCTACTGCATGTTAGTTTGCTCTGGAGCCATCCTTCCTGAGCTGAGACAAAAATGTGTGAGTCGGAAGCTAAAAAACTGTGAGCTAGCTCACACTAACTCAGCTTAGAGGGAACACTGCTCACAAGGTGTCTGTTGTGGGGAGGGAAAGGGAATGGAGACTCTAAGCCGCTCTGAGACTCCTTTGGGTAGTGAAGGGCGGGGTATAAATCCAATCTCTTCTTCTTCTAAAGGGGACTGGTGTTCTTTAGAAAGAGGCAGAACTTTTGCCCGTCCATCACAGCCAGTGACTCTCAACCTAACCTACCTTAAGAGCCAGTTTGGTGTTGTGGTTAAGTTCGTGGACTCTTAATCTGGGAGAACCCTGTTTGACTCCCCACTCCTCCACATGCAGCTGCTGGGGTGACCTTGGGTCAGTCACAAGTTCTCTCAGAGCTGATCTCTCAGGAGCAGTTCTCGAAAGAGTTCTCTCAGCCCCACCTACCTTACAAGGTGTCTGTTGTGGGGAGGGAAAGGGAACGGAGACTGTAAGCTGCTCTGAGACTCCTTCGGGTAGTGAAGGGCAGGGTAAAAATCCAATCTCTGCTGCTGCTTCTTTGCATCAGGGGCACAGGTGGTTCAAAATGGGCAATTGACTATCGTGTCCTTTGAATCCACAGCTTTCTTTTTTCTAAAATGTGAGTTTCTATCCCCCTCTCGTATGTAAAGGAAGAATCGCTTTTTGAAGGCCAGATTGGTAACTCTGTGTGGTACTTAGGTCTCCCACAGAAACCGTGGCAGCATTTGTCCTCTTGCTATCTGGGAGCTCTTGACCACTGTGACCCAGAGTACTGGAGGCAAGCTTAGATATTTCATGAAAATGATTTTAAAAAATGAAAAGCAAATAAAACCTCCTGCTACCACACCCTAAATGACAAATAACAAACTCACAGTTCTGGTTGAGCCAGTTTGATGTAGTGGTTAAGTGCATGGACTCTGATCTGGGAGAACCGGGTTTGATTCCCCACTTCTCCACTTGCAGCTGCTGGATGACCTTGGGCAGGCCGTAGTTCTGATAAGAGCTGTCCTTGAAACGGCAGTTCTCGAAAGAGTTCTCTCAGCCCCACCTACCTCCCAGGGTGTCTGTGGTGAGGAGGGGAAAGGAAAGGAGCCGCTCTGAGACTCCGAGTGAAGTGAAAGTGGCGGGGAATTACAGTGGAGCAAATGCTAGATGCAGATTGGGTCAAAGAGAACCTCTTGCATTTCACAGTCTTGTGTTTACTGTTTCGTCATGTCTATACCCCCGCCACATTTATACAACTTAGATGAAGTGGGAAGTCTGTAAAATGTTCATGCCCCAATAAGTGTTGTTTTTTTAAAAAAAAACACCCGTCCTTAAGATACCACAGGCTAGTTGATACGACCGCAACTGCCCAGCGTGACTTTCTTTCGGGGGATTTGTGCATTTTGGGTCATGCCACAGGAGGACTGTGCTAGTTTGTATGTGTCAGGATAGAACAGTCTAGTAGCACTTAAAAAACAAATGAAATTTATTCCAGATAAGCTTTTGTGAAGCAGAGTTCCCTTCCTCAGGAGCATACGATGGACACTCCTATGTGTCTGAAAAAGTGAACTCCAGCGCACGAACGCTTGCGCTGGAATAACCTTTGTTTGCCATCAAAAGACGTCCGTCTGGCCTCGGCCAGGGCCTTTCCCGCTCTGGCCCCCACCTGGTGGAACAGGATCCCCATCGAGATCAGGGGCCTGCATAGGGATCTTCTTCAATTCCACAGGGCCCGTAAGATGGAGCTGTTCTGCCAGGTTTTTGGTTGAGGCCGCGGGCGTCCCCATATGCCCCCCCCTGAGGTTGCTGTCTCCTACCTACTGGCCACCCATCTGCCAGCAACCGGCCATATCCATCAGTATGGATGGGTTGGACTTTTCACCAGCAGCTATAACTACTGGTTTTAAATGCTTATAATCAGGGGTCATTTTGTAGAAAAAGAGGTGAGGAGCTCATTAGCATAATTCATTAGCACAACTTATTTGCATATGCCACACCCCCTGACATCACCGGAAGTGTGTCAGAACGCAACACCCACCGCTCAGGCTCCACTGGACTGCTTTGGATTGCTAGCTATTGGGGGGGGGGGATGCAGATCTGTCCTTACAGAGGAGGGAGAGCTTGTACCTGAATTAAACTTGGTCTTAAAGGTGCCACTGGAC
>NW_015167144.1:173799-178931 GCF_001447785.1 Gekko japonicus | reverse complement strand
AGCTTATGTGGCTGCTTCTTGCTCTGACTGAGGGCTGCTGGGAGCAGGGGGTGGGGCTTGTTGCGTGTGCCCGCCCCCTGGGCTCCTTACTGCCGGAGCTCCGCTCCTGTGTGCTCCGGCAGGAAGTGACCCCTGCTTATGATGTAAATGTTTCGTTGTGTTTTATACCTTACTGTATTATTTGAGATGATGTGACCCGCCCTGAGCCCGCTCACAGGAGGGGCAGAATACAAATACGATAAATACATAAATAAATAAATAGATCAAGGTGCTACTAGAGTCCTGTTAGCGCTGAGCTGGATGCCCCAGGCTCGCCCAATCTGGTCAGATCTCGGAAGCTAAGCAGGGTTGGCTCCGGTTAGTCCTTGGATGGGAGACCACCAAGGAAGCCCAGGGTCACTATGTAGAGGCAGGCAAGGGCAGACCACCTCTGAACGTCTCTTGCCTTGGAAACCCTGCAGGGCTCTGCCATAAGTCGGCTGCAACTTGAGGGGCACTTTCCTTCCCCAGAGCCCTGTGGAAGGTGCTACTGGGCTGCCGTTCAATCTGTTTTTGAGAAATGCTCCAAACGTCCCCCACAAGATGGCGCCCTGTGCAGTGGAAACGACAAGCCGTTTGGAACCTCCTGTGATTATGGCTGAGGGACACTATAACAAACGTGTCTCTCCAGGAAAATGTAAAAGACAGGACTCTTTATCTTATTCTACACATAGTTACGGCCGCTGGAATACTGCATGCGAGTTATTGGAGAAGAGAGGAGATACCAACAAAAGAAGAAACAGGGTCAAAACTTTATCACTGGTTTGAAGAACTGAATTACTGAAATATGTTATAACCAAAACAGAAGTTAATAAGAAGATTATATCAAATACTGTGCAAAGTTTGGTTATTATCTTACAGCATAGAAATAAGCTTCACCATTTGAGATGTATGGTCAACAAATCATTTACTCAAAGTATGAAGGGATGCTCCTTGTTTGTGTTTAGTATTGTTTGTGCCTGTGTGTATGTCTGTTGTGTACGTTTAATAAAATAAATTTATACACATAACCAGGGGTCATTTCCTGCAGGAACGTACAGGAGTAGAGCTCCAGCAGTAAAGAGCCCAGGGGGTGGGAACATGCAACAAGCCCCACCCCCTGCTCCCAGCAGCCCTCAGTCAGAGCAAGAAGCAGCCAGGTAAGTTGCAGAGCTCCCCCCCCGCCCCCCAGTCCAAAACAGTCCAGTGGCATCTTTAAGACCAAGTTTTATTCAGGTACAAGCTTTCCCTCCTCTGCGAGGACAGGTCTGCACGTTCCCCCCCTCCATAGCTAGCAATCCAAAACAGTCCAGTGGCACCTTTAAGACCAAGTTTTATTCAGGTACAAGCTTTCCCTCCTCTGCGAGGACAGGTCTGCACGTTCCCCCCCTCCATAGCTAGCAATCCAAAACAGTCCAGTGGCACCTTTAAGACCAAGTTTTATTCAGGTACAAGCTTTCCCTCCTCTGCGAGGACAGGTCTGCACGTTCCCCCCCTCCATAGCTAGCAATCCAAAACAGTCCAGTGGCACCTTTAAGACCAAGTTTTATTCAGGTACAAGCTTTCCCTCCTCTGCGAGGACAGGTCTGCACGTTCCCCCCCTCCATAGCTAGCAATCCAAAACAGTCCAGTGGCACCTTTAAGACCAAGTTTTATTCAGGTACAAGCTTTCCCTCCTCTGCGAGGGATCGTTCCCCCCCAATAGCTAGCAATCCAAAAGGCAGGGGGTGTGGCATATGCAAATAAATTATGCTAATGCACTCCTGCACCTCTTTTTCTACGAATTGACCCCTGCACATAACAAACGTGTCACCTGAATTTTGGAGCAGAGTGACATAATAACTGAAGAAGGTATAGCTTGGCTATGTTAATGGGTATGTACTGATGTGCAGCATTGCACAATTATACAAGACACAGTGAAGCATTCTTTTGCAAGGCCCACCTTCACCCCACTGAGCCACGCATACACAAGGGCACCCTCACACACTCCTCTCTGGGTGATGCGTGGGGAAAGGGCCGCCTACCCTCCTCTCCCCACACTGGCTCTACCTTAAGAAGGTATAGCTTGGCTATGTTAATGGGTATGTACTGATGTGCAGCATTGCACAATTATACAAGACACAGTGGAGCATTCTTTTGCAAGGCCCGCCTTCACCCCACTGAGCCACACATACACAATGGCACCCTCACACACTCCTCTCTGTGTGATGCGTGGGGAAAGGGCCGCCTACCCTCCTCTCCCCACACTGGCTCTACCTTGGCTTGCTGGCACAGATGCTTCAATGCCACCTCGACAGGGGAGTCCCCATGTTGTCAGATATCATAGGAGTATGGCCATTCATAAATATTTGGGGAAATTTCAGAACAGAGTTTGAGTCCAGTGGCACCTTTAAGACCAAGAGCAACGAAGTTTCATTCAAAGTGTAAGTTTTTGTCTGCAAAGCGCACTTCTTCAGACAAACGGGGGTGGGATCTCCTCAAGGGTGACTTATACGTATATTTTTTAATAGTAATCCTCTTTTAAGGTATTGTTTAATGCCAATAAAGGCTAACTGACTGACTGACTAGTAGAGTTAACAAAACTTTCTGGATTACAAAGTCATTTTGCAGTCTTAAACTGAACGGGACCATAAGTAGCTTTTCAGAACTGCAAACCTTCATTTTTTACGTGTTGCATGATTCTGTAAACAAGTCAATCAAGTTTCCATATTAATAAAGTGCGTCTGTGGTTGGAATCAAGTGCATCTATGGTTGGAACCGGGCCACGGCCTGATTCCAATCATAGACACATGATTGGAAACTTGATTGACTTGTTTACAGAATCATGCAACATGTAATTTTGTAAAGTTTTATTGAGAGTACGATGGACTTTTCCTTGTAATTTTGTACAGTTTGCTTCATTATACAACATGATATTTACTAAATGTCCTAGTCATTCAGGTCACAATGCTCCCTCTAAGCTGCTGAGCCTTGTGAGCAAAAATCCTACTTTGTGAGCTATGGGCATTAAAGTTGTGAGCGAGCCATTTGGCTGCTGCGTAAATTAGTTTGCTCTGGAGCCACCCCTTCCTGAGCTAAGGCAAAAAATGTGTGAGCCGGAGGCTAAAAAACTGTGAGCTAGCTCACACTGCCTCAGCCTAGAGGGAACACTGCTCTGGAGCCATCCTTCCTGATCTAAGACAGAAATGTGTGAGCTGGGGGCTAAAAACCCTGTGAGCTAGCTCACACGAACTCAGCTTAGAGGGAACACGGGTCACAGTGTTTGTTGTATTTTCCACATGGATACCGGTGTGACCCCTTGTTTTTTTAAACTTGAGAAGGAACAGGGTAAGACTGAATACAGAACAGCTCTCTGAAATAACATCCAGTAGCAAGCCGATGAATGCCAGCAAACATAGCCTTCCTTCCAATGTTTCGAATGTTTTCCTCCCCACCTTTTCATGTGTCATCATTTTTATAAGGGTTCTCCAAACTGGGAAGAGGATCTCACATGCCGTCCGGAAGGCAGTAGGGGCGTTGCTTTTGTGCTTACATGGAGGAAGGGGACTGTGCTACTAGCTTGGAATCACAGCCCGACACTCTGCAGCGCTAAAAATAAAAATTAAACATCTGAGGCTTTCGTTCCTCATTGCCTGGAACTGGGCTCTGAGGCTGGAAACAGACCTCTTCTGAGGATTGTGAAAGAGGGTTTTGCTGCCAGCTATCTGAAAAGCGTGGTTGCTAAATAATGAATTACAAAGTGAGTGGCTAGGTCGTTACAACACAATTTCTTTCTTTCTTTCTTTCTTTAATACACTGGGTTCAGATACGTAGAAGTGATCAGCTCATAGTTTATTAGTGATTCAGCAAGAGAAAGAAGAAGACTATAATCCCTGGCCGGAGCCAGGTATCTATGCCTGATTCCTTCTTTCCTTCTTTCCTTCTTTCCTTCTTTCCTTCTTTCCTTCTTTCCTTCTTTCCTTCCTTCCTTCCTTCCTTCCTTCCTTCCTTCCTTCCTTCCTTCCTTCCTTCCTTCCTTCCTTCTCTTCTCTTCTCTTCTCTTCTCTTCTCTTCTCTTCTCTTCTCTTCTCTTCTCTTCTCTTCTCTTCTCTTCTCTTCTCTTCTCTTCTCTTCTCTTCTCTTCTCTTCTCTTCTCTTCTCTTCTCTTCTCTTCTCTTCTCTTCTCTTCTCTTCTCTTCTCTTCTCTTCTCTTCTCTTCTCTTCTCTTCTCTTCTCTTCTCTTCTCTTCTCTTCTCTTCTCTTCTCTTCTCTTCTCTTCTCTTCTCTTCCTTCTCTTTCTTTCTTTTCGCCTTCATCTTGTGTTCAAGCCAGCACTGCCAAAACTCCTGAGCCCATTTCAATAATGAAAAACATATAATGGAGATAGATTCAAGTGGGGTCACCCTGTTGGTCTGAACCAGCAGTACAAAGTTTGAGTCCAAGTGCCCTTGAAGACCAACAAAGTTTCATTCTGGGTGTGAGCCTCTCACGTACACAAAGAATCGTGCCTGCACACGAAAGCTTATGCCCAGGATAAAACTTTGTTGGTCTTCAAGGTGCCCGACTGGACTCAGACTTCGTTCTAAAGACGTGTAAAACAGCAGAACGAGCAATCTGGCTGCAGCTCCCGAGTGCAGCTCCTGAATCAGTTGATCCTTCATCCCCTTCTAAAGGCCGGAAGGGAGGCGCATGGAGCAAAGCACCTCATAAATGGCTATTTGGAAGGACTGGGGGCTGCTCCTTGAAAAGCTCTTCTTCTGGTCAACTTGATGCCACTCAAAGAATTCCGAGGAGGTCACCTCTGGCTGACACTCCACACACTAAACAACACCCTTTCAATCCGCTTTGCAGCTGGATTTTACTGTGTGAAACGACAAGATCGACTTGCAAACGTCGCTGAAGTGGATTGAAGCCGCATTATTTAGCACGCGCGAAAGCAACTTCTGTCATAGCGGGGGTGTGAGGGATGGCCTCTGGTTCCGCCCTCCAGGCATCCCAGCCAATCCTTGCCTACAGGCGAACAACCTCAGCCAATGAGAGGCTGCATGACCTCTGGGGGAGGGGGAAGAGAGGAAAATGGCGGGAAAGTCTGTCATCACCTCAGAGACGGATTTGGCATTTCCTGAGGGGAAAGA
>NW_015167144.1:166251-173781 GCF_001447785.1 Gekko japonicus | reverse complement strand
TAGGGTTAGGGACTCGTGAGGGGAGGTGGACTGAGGGAAACCTCCCAAGAGACCAACTGACCAGTGTTCCCTCTCAGCTGAGTCAGTGTGAGCCAGCTCACAGTTTTTTAGCCTCCGGCTCACACACCTTTGTCTCAGCTGAGGAAGGATGGGGCTCCAGAGCAAACTAATTCATGCAGCAGCCAAATCGCTCGCTCACAACTTTAATGCCAGGAGCTCACAAAGTAGGATTTTTGCTCAGGAGACTCCACAGCTTAGAGGGAGCATTGAAACTGACCCCATTTCAGCAGGCCGAGATTCTTGGGTTTAAAGGGGAGTTCGAAGTAAAATCCTTCATTTTCCTTCTGGCAGAAACCCCAAAGTCAGTTCAGTCGAGCTGTGGGGGTGTGGAATTGCAACTGCTCAGAAGCAGGGTCCGGCTTTTCCTTCCTGCCAAGAACCAATGACGCCTCACGCTCCTTGCCTTATCCACCAACCACTCAGCACTGAGCCCTCCTAAAGAAGAGACAAATAGACGCACTATTATTATTATTGTTTAAGCGTTAAGAACATAAGAGAAGTCATGTGAATTTCAATGGGGATAAATGTAAAATTCTGCATTATAGGCTGGGAGAGACTTGTCTTGGCAGTAGTCTGTGCGGAAAGGGTCTTGGGTTCTTAGTGGACCATACACCGAACATGAGTCAGCAGTGTGATGCGGTTGCTAAAAAGGCAAATGCGGTTTTGGGCTGTATCAGAAGAAGTGTAGGGTCCAGATCACATGAGGCGGTGGTATCGCTTTACTCTTTGCTCTGGTTAGACCTCACCTGGAGCATTGTGTTCAGTTTTGGGCACCACAATTTAAGAAGGATACAGACGAGCTGGAACATGTCCAGAGGAGGGCAATGAAGATGGTGAGGGGTCTGGAGACCAAGTCCTAGGAGGAAAGGTTGAAGGAGCTGGGTATGTTGAGCCTGGAGAGGAGAAAACTGAGAGGGGATATGATAACCATCTTCAAGTCCTTGAAGGGCTGTTATTATAGAGGATGGTGTGGAGTTGTTTTCTGTTGCCCCAGAAGGTCGGACCAGAACCAACGGGTTGACATTAAATCAGGAGAGTTTTCGGCTAAACATTAGGAAGAACGTCCTGACAGAGCAGTTCCTCAGTGGAACAGGCTTCCTCGGGAGGTGGTGGGCTCTCCTTCTTGGGAGGTTTTCAAACGGAGTCTAGAACAGCCCGCTGACAGCCATGCTGATTGTGTGAACTTGGGCAGATCATGAGAAGGGAGGGCAGGAAGGGTTGCCTCAAGGGCTTAGTTCTCGTGGCCCCTTCTTCCACACCCAGGGGAATGCTGATCACCACTTTGAGGTCAGGAAGCCATTTTTCACCCGGCCAGTTTGGCTGGAGATCCTGGAGGGTGAGGTTTGTTTGTGGGTGGGTTTTTTTTGCCATCTTGGAAGGAGCCCACAAGATTGGGGGATCCCCTGCCCCCACTGGGCAAATGGCAACCCCATCGAAGACCAACAAATGTTTATTCCTGGTATAAGCTTTCTTGGGTGCACACACGTCCTCCAAAGAACCTGTGTCCCTGCTGCGTCAGACCTGCTGCTACCCACCTGAATCTGCATACATAGCTAGACACATGAACTAAAATAGCCACAAAGTCATCAAGGGTGCAGTAGTAACCTCCAGGTCCTGCTGAGAGCCAGTTTGGTGTAGTGGTTAAGTGTGCGGACTCTAATCTGGGAGAACCGGGTTTGATTCCCCAATCCTCCACTTGCACCTGCTGATGTGACCTTGGGTCAGTCGCAAGCTCTGGCACAGCTGTCCTTGAAAAAGAGCCGTTTCTGTCAGAGCTCTCTCAGCCCCACCCACCTCACAGGGTGTCTGTGGTGGGGAGGGGAAGGGAAAGGAGTTTGTAAGCCGCTCTGAGACACCTTTGGGTAGTGAAGGGCCATGGGGTATAAATCCAATCTCTTCTCTCTTCTCTTCTTCTTCTTCTGATCCTTCCTATATGCACTGTAAAGCAAATACACCAGCCCCGCTCTCTCTGAATGCAAGACATTTTCAGACAGTAATACTGAACGTCCATGTAACTTACTCAGACGGCCACGCAGTGCTTCACACGGGTCACCACCTTTGCTGCGGTCTTAACAACAGCCCCCTGAGGTGGCTCATGTCGTTCCCATCTGGCCTGTGTGCGGAGAAAGAAACTTCCCAGAAGCCTCCCTGCTGGACTTAAGGCAGAGAGGAGACTCCCATCCAGTCCAGTGTTCCCTCTAAACTGAGTCAGTGTGAGCTAGCTCACAGTTTTTTAGCTTCCGGCTCACAGATTTTTGTCTTAGCTCAGGAAGGATGGCTCCAGAGCAAACTGATTTATACAGCAGCCAAATCGCTCGCTCACAACTTTAATGCCAGTACCTCACAAAGTAGGATTTTTGCTCACAAGACTCCACAGCTTAGAGGGAGCGTTGGTCCAGTCTATATTGAGATATATGTCTAGGTGATAAAGGTAGCAAGCAGTTACTAGATCAGTTTGATCTGTTTGACAGTCCTAGCTGTCATGCTAGTGATTAAGTGATTACAGCCAGGTGTTATACTAGCAGGTGTTCTCTATCAGGCATTGTTAGAGTCGGTAATTAATTCACCTTGTTAGTGATTGGATGGGTTTAGTATATTAGCTATCAGCTTGATAAGCTGGGTGGGGACTTAGTCTCTCAAGCTAAGGCATGGTATGCTGTAGGATAGCCTGTATATCTCTGTGTATATATTCACCATTATATCTATATAAACTTTCTATGCACCTTCATCACCAGTCGGTCTCCAGCTTCTTATTTACTACACCCAATAGTCTAGTCCCCGGAGCTGTAGCTCAGTATCTCGCTGCAGTTCTCACAACGACCCTGTAAGGTAACTCGTATGGTTCCCGTTTGAGAAAAATGCTTGCTTAAGGCGACTCAGTGAATTCCTGGAGGAGGGAAGAGAGGCTTAAATTTTTACCTGCAGGGATGAGTTGTGGCGCCCTCACTTTCTTACTACTTTCAAAGGAGAAAAGATTTGTGTGAGCTCCCTTCTAAGAAGCATGACCTCAGCACTGCAAGGCATTATTAAAATGATACTCTAAGAGGAGTCTTTCCTGTCAGAGAAAAATGGTTCATTTGCAGTGGGCTGGGGGACATTAGAGAAAGCGTTTTTTCAGAGTATGCACTGATACATATACATATATATATATGTGAAAGTGGCATAGAATTTTATTCCTTTGCTAACAAAGCTATTTATTTCCCTCTGAAAGGTACCCTGGGACCTTCTTATTAGTATTTCTCTCTCTCTCTTTTTTTTGCCCTGCCTGAGAGACAGCATTTCATATACTCCTGATCCTACGGTAAGATTCCAAAGGGAAACCTCAGCAAGAATGTTATCATGAGCATCACTCGCACCCAGGACATCCTCTGTCTGCTAGAAGGCTGTTCTTTAGCTCTAGGGGTAGAGGGAAATTAATTCCCAGAAGGCCTTCCTTCCAGAGAGAAGGATGCTGTGGTGCGTAGATTACACTGCCTGCCTGAAGGAAAGAGCATCGGGACTATTTTGCATCACACTGCAGGAACTGAAAGGCCAGCATTTAGGTCACCCCAAAATCCTGTTGTGTGTTAGAAGCGTAAGTTCCCGTCTCCTTTCAGCAAAACTGGCCTCATTGCTTCTTTTCACCAGGGACTGTTTATCCCGGCAAGTAAAATTTCAACATCTCTTTGCCCAAACCAGATTTGAAAATGGCATCACAGGCTCGTAATCTAATCAGAAGATTATCTTTCCCATCATTGAACTCACCGGGTTTCATTCCTGACATAAGACTGTAATTTATTCCCCACATATTTTGTTCCATCACTCGCTTTTGACCGTGATTGTTTTAGAATTACCAAACAGATAATACGTTTCTTTTGTACAAGGCGGAGAGAGTTTTCATTCATATGAAAACTATTTCAAATTTAACTACTCTATTCCACAGAACAAATGTAGAGTCCAGTCGGGCACCTTTAACACCAACAAAGGTTTATTCAAGGTATGAGCTTTCGTGTGCAGGGCCCACTTTTTCAAATTTCTTCTGCTGCTTCAAACCCACACGGCTGACTACCTGGATCGACACTATTTCACATTTAGTCAATAGAGGAAAACATGAAAAGACAGAAAATATATTAATATTCACTTACAAACAATTTTGAATCTGAAGTAAATTTGCTATTGTTTTACAGGAAATTCTGACAGAGGATATGATTTATCTATCAAGGACAGGTCCCACATGAGATACGGTTTAAGGAAATAAGGGCTAGTCCCTATATTAAATGTAGCAACTCTTGAGAAGAGTCTTTAGAAACCAGGAAAATAACATTACAACATAAAGAAAATTTATACACAATACCAGTTAAGTTGCTTCTGAGGAAGTTAAGAGACGAAACCAAGCATAAGCCGGCTGCTTTGTCAAGAAGCTCTATATTCTTTTGACTGTTAACAGCACATGTTTTGGAATTCCACTGGAATCTTCTGGCTGTTGGCAGCAATTGATATTTTGTTGTATTACCGTGTTATTGTATAACATTAAGATAGTGTATGATGAGGTTGTATACCTTGTGAATATTTTGTATACTTAGATACTATAATCAAGTATAAAAGTAATTGTATTAGCATACATAACTAATGTTTAAAGGTTCCCTTGCTCGAAAGCCAGTCGAATCCGACTCTAGGGTTGCGGTGCTCATCTCCGTTTCAAAGCCGAAGAGCCAGCGCTGTCCGAAGACGTTTCTGTGGTCATGTGGCCGGCACATGTTTTATTGGACTGATATTGGCCCCAGTTTTGTTGTCTTTGGAGTCTGGATACTGGGAGGTCTGTTTTTTGTTTTTTCTAAAACTAGCATGCGGGGGGACTTTCTTCAAGATTTTTCTCATGGCTCGTGTACACGGGTGGTGCGTACATGGGTGTACACGGATTTTTCTCACTGGCTCGTGTACACGGGTGGTGCATCATCACATTGCCCCATGGGAACTATAGTTTGGTTTGGACTCACAAACCACCTTAAAATACTAACTGATATATTGAGATAATTCATTTATTTATTAACTTAGGTTTGTTAGGCCTGCCAGAAGGGTTCAGGGCGGCTCACAACAGGACAGATACAATAAATAATGCCGTTAAAATCAACGTTGAAATGCCTATATTATCTCAGGAAATAAAACAATACACATCCCAAGATGGCGGAAGAGATAGATAGATAGACAGAAGCTCTCAGAGGTTACAGAGACTTGACAAGTAAGCTGTGTTTTACAAAGTCACATCATTTCAACAGAGGGTAGCCTAAATTCTGCCAGGGACCAAGGCTCAGCCTCCTCCTCAGGGGAGCAAGAGGTAGACTTGGACAATGAACACGTGAAGTTGACTTACACTGGATTAGACCCTCAGTCCATCAAGGTCAGCCTTGTCTACTCAGACCGGCAGCGGCTCTCCAGGGTCTCAGGCAGAAAAGGGTCTTTCACATCACCCTTTCGATGGGAGGTGCCGGGGAATGAACCTGGGACCTTCTGCATGCCAAACAGATGGTCTACCAGTGAGCCATAGTGAGGAGACTGAGGGTCTGAGACCAGCCCAGAACATGGAATTCACTGCCGCTGGAAGTGGTGGCGGCTACAAACACAGACAGCTTCAAGTGGGGATTGGATCAACATATAGAGCGGGAGCAGTCAGGGGCCATTAGTCACAAGGAACAGATGGAAGTCTCTGTCTGGGGCGGTGATGCTCTGTACGCTTGGGGCTTGGGCGACTACAGTGGGGGGGGGGGTCTGGAGTTCTGGCCCCACTAATGGACCTCCTGATGACACCTGGTATTTTTGGCGACTGTGTGACACAGGGTGCTGGACCAGATGGACCAGTGGCCTAATCCAACATGGCTTCTCTTATGTTCTTACAAAGCATCTGAGACACCTCTAGGAAGTGTCCCAAAACCTCTGATGCCCTGAGATACCACCTTCCTCTTCAGAACTGAACTTTGGACACACACACCCCATCCCAGAGCTCACTGAAGCCCATTGAGTCTCTCCCCAAATGACCACTCAAGCCTCATAGAGCCAAGAAATATCTCAACCCCAGCAGGGTACTTGCTGCTGTAATAACCAGGCATAGCGCCTTTAAGAACCAGCTGCCCATTCTAGAGAGCTGCATCTTGCATCTCTGCGTCCTTGCAAGGAGGACTGAAGGCCTCAGTCCTCTTTCAGTCTTTGTTGGAACAACCCTGAGGAATTTGTGCTGTTAACTCCCTGGTCTTGACACGGGGACTATCCAGCCTTGTAAGACATAGGTCAGGGAGGTCAAATTAAAGAATGTTTGGGTGTCTGCTGACCACAGAGAAGCACTCCAGGGGGAACATCACTGAATCCGTGGGTATTAGATTGTGGGGAGTTGTGGATTTGGCGACATTCCCTTATTGGACTGTGAAGTTATTTTAACATCATCCCTTAAGGAAAAAACCTTACCTTTCGTTCCCCTTTTCGCTTGCTTACATGGGTTGCTGACAGTGGGTGGTTATGGCTAGCAGGGCCCAACCATGCCTTGCCTTTGTTCTAAAGATACATTTTGGTACCAGGCGCCGGGGTCATTTCCTGAGGGAGTGCACAGGAACGGAGCTCTGGCAGTAAGGAGCCCAGGGGGCGGGCACATGCAACAAGCCCTGCCCCCTGCTCCCAGCAGCCCTCAGTCGGGCCAGGAGGAGCAAGAAGCAGCCATGTAAGTTGCAGAGCCCTCCCCCCCAGCCCGCCTTCAGGTACAAGCTCTCCCTCCTCTGCAAGGGCAGATCTGTGTGTTTCCCACCCCACAATAGCTAGCAATCCAAAGCAGTCCAGTGGAGCCTGAATGGTGGGTGTTGCCTTCTGACACACTTCCGGTGATGTCAGGGAGTGTGCCATATGCAAATGAGTTATGCTAATAAATTATGCTAATGAGCTCCTGCACCTCTTTTTCTACGAAATGACCCCTGCCAGGCGCTGTGACGTTATTACAGTGGATCAAAGTTTGAGTCCAGTCAGGCACCTTTAAGACCAACAAAGTTTAATCCTGGGTTTAATTCTGGGTATAAGCCTTTGTGTGCGCTGACACTTCATCAGATGACATCATGGGGTGACACTCTACTTTTTGGGGAAACTCTATGGTAGAAGCTAATTCTACCATAGAGATTTGCCCCAAAAGCAGAGCGTCGGGGGCCCCCATGTGCCTACATCACTTCCAGGTCATGTAGGCATGTCATGTTTATTTTCAGCATTCCTTCCCACTCCTGGTAAATTCACACGCACACCATCCCCCACTGGCAGGCCCAAGGGACATGGGGCAAGATCCCCACGCTGAAGTGGCCTCGGAGAGTCGTTGTGAGTAGGAAATATTGTAGTTGATCCTACCCACCACTCCACTGAGCAATGTCTCCAGCCTTCCTCCCACTAATGTGGCAGTTCTGTCAGAGGAGACGCCTCTGAAGTGGGAGGAAGACTCCACAGGCCGGAGGAAGACTCCACGCAAGA
>NW_015167144.1:152478-166210 GCF_001447785.1 Gekko japonicus | reverse complement strand
TCCTCCTAGCCAAGCTTGTTCCTCATCTCATTCGAGACATCTCACCAGTTGTGGTACACCCTTTCCATAGTTCTGTTCACTCACTAATGGGTGAGTTCCGGAGCCTGTGATTAAACATCATCTAGTTTCTACTGAGAATAATCTGGAGGAGTTCCACAGTGCCCACTTCCAGATGTGTTGTTATAGTGGCCTCACTCATTTCCATTATTGGTTTCAGAGGCATATAATTTTTTCCAGCATATGATCAAATGCTTCTGTGTTGCCATCGACTTAATTGTTAGGATGGAGCCAGATTAATCACAACTTTTAGTATACTACTTTGGAATGGATCCAGTTGCAGAAAGACACAGAATATATGAATTGGTAGTCTGCTCCTCAAGAGCAACAGATTAGGCCCATGCTGCACAATATTTTGTTGGCAGAGTAATTAACCCAGCAAAGGTACATAACCTGATTAAAGTGTAGGTAAAGCTTTATTCAGGTTGTGCACTTTTGCTGGGTTAATTACTCTGCCAGCAGGGGTTACGGGCCCAGTATGCTTCCGGAGACAGACAAGAAATGACACTCAACAGGAGAGGAGGTGCTCACTTCACTGCCCTATCTAAAGGAATCCTTGCTGCCAGTGTTCCCTTTAAGCTGAGTTAGTATGAGCTAGCTCACAGTTTTTTAGCCTACAGCTCACACAATTTTTTTCTTAGCTCAGGAAGGAGGGCTCCAGAGCAAACTGATTTATGCAGTAGCCAAATCGCTCGCTCACAACTTTAATGCCAGTAGCTCACAACGTAGGATTTTTGCTCACAAGACTCCACAGCTTAGAGGGAGCATTCCTTGCTGCCCCCTTCTGGGTCTTCTTTTCTTCTCTGTACACTCAACATTGCCTCTTCCAGCATATTTAGGGGGTGGGCCATGGCTCCGTGGTGGACCGTCCATTTTGACCTCATGCAGAGTGGATGCTCTACCACTGAGCCAGGGACCAGCCCTAAATATGTTCCCAGCAGTACTTCAGTCCCCAGCATCTCCGGTTTAGACAATCAAGTAGATGATGATAAAGAAGACCTCACTACCTGAGGCCTGGAAAACTGCCTCACATCAGAGTCAAACCGCAATGGAATAAGACAGAGTCCCAGTGCAACTCTAAGTGGAGTTCTTCCAGTTTATGCTCACTGAGGTCGGTGGGCTTAGGCTGGACTGACTCTGCATAAGATTGCATTTTTAGTGTGCTAAACAAGGCCTCATTATCAGGGCCAAATTCACGCTAAAGAACTTTTGTCCATCTTGTTTCTTTCAGAAGGGATCATGTCTCCAGAAAAGATCCCAGACTGAGCCATGCATTTACAACAACCTGTTTGTCTTCATACAAGCCTGCTTCTCTAATCACCCAGATGTTCAAAATCTTGATCCAGATGTCCTGGATTTGTTCTGCACGTACACCCACATCAAATATTCCTTTTGGTCTCTGTGAGGGAGGTGCATATGCAGGGTGTGCCCCCTGTCAGTCCCTAGATTTCTTCAGGGTGGCTAGCAGAGCAGTGAGCCGCTGGACGTGTCTTTTCTTCAGGCACCAGTCCGATGGAGCAAAGAGGAGGGAAAGAAGGAAAGCTGCAACCAGAAAAAACAACAACAATTGGGTCACCAATCTCAATGTGCGGCCCGGAATTCTCCCAGAATCACAGCTTTTGTCTGTTCCTTATCTCATATTATTAAAATGCAACATGTCTTTTCAAGTTAAGAAGGAATCTGTGACCAAAGGGAAATGAAACTGGAAAATGAAGGCTGACTGGAAAACACCCAAGTTACCTGTTAGGCGCCTCAAACACTGCTAGCCTGCTGTAACATTTCTGTTGCCCACACAGGAGAACTCAGCCTAAAGATCTGGTATAAGAACATAAGAACATAAGAGAAGCCAATGCTGGATCAGGCCAGTGGCCCATCCAGTCCAACACTCTTCTGTGTCACACAGTGGCCAAAAATACCAGGGGCCATCAGGAGGGCCAGCGGTGGGGCCAGGACACTAGAAGCCCCCCCCCAAGCACCAAGAAGACCGCATCCCTTGCCCACCTAGCTTTAATTCCTAGCCTTTTTCTCTCACTCCCAGCCCGCAAAAACTCAATTGACTGAGGGCCAATGGAGACGATACTGCACCCTGAAGACATATCCCCTAGCAACACAGGATCCAATGAGAGCAGGAGTAGCAGTCTGAACAAGCCAATAGGGACTGTGGTGTGAGAAAGAGGGGGAGCTCTAGGGCCAAACTCGATGGCACCTGTTATGTACGTGGACCGCCACCAGGGGTCTGCGGCACATGCAGGAGTTTGGCCCCTGGAACAAAGGAAACTTTGGATCCTGGTTTCCCCCAGCCCCAACCAATCGCCACTTTGGTGGGACATTCAAACCCTCCAATGGGAATAGGGGGTGCTGGGTGGATATGTATATAGTTGGCCCTGTCGGGCCATTACAATTAGTCTTAGTTGGGGTGAAGTACAATAAATGTGTGCGAAAGCATGTCGTCGTCCGAGTCCTCCATGCGGCGAACCCAGTACTTTACAGTACCGTGTCCCCAAATCCACCGTGGGGTCATGGTGCCATTTTAGAACGGTTCCAAACTGTTAAAATCCCCACAGGGCCACAGTGGGGGGATCAGGGGCTCCTGTCTCTCCCTCTCCCCCACCCCATTTCCTTGAAAAACATGAAGACGGAGTGGGGGGGAGGCAGGAGCCCCTCCCCACACACACCATGGTCCCCAGCTGGATCGGGGCCCCAGTGGTGATTTTAGAAGTAAAACACCAAAGGCTTTGAAATGGTGCAGCTTCCCTGTGGTGGATTCAGGGAGGCAGTAGTAGCACCGTCTACTTTGTTGTTTTTGTTCAGTAGCACAGTCAAGTCCGACTCTTTGCGACCCCATGTTCCAGATCACGCCAGGCCTTCTGGTCTTCCGCTGTCCTCTGAAGTTGGCTCAATTTCATGTTCGTTGCATCCATGACACTGTCTAACCGTCTCATCCTTTGCCGTCCCCGTCTTCTTTGACCTTCAGTCTTTCCCAGCATCAGGGCCTTCTTCTCCAGGGAGTGCTCCCTTCTCATTTGGTGGCCAAAGTATTTGAGCTTCAGTTTCATTATCTGGCCTTCCAGGGAACAGTCAGGGTTGGTTTCTTTTAGGATTGACTGATTTGATCTTCTTGCAGTCCAAGGGACTCTCAAGAGTCGTCTCCAGCACCATAGTACACCGTCTACTTTGGCCCGTAGTCAATTAGGTTTTTGCGGGCTGGGAGTCAGAGAGAAAAAGGCCAGTTTGACAAGAGTGTATATTAAAGCGAAGTGGAGAGACCAGATATTTGGGTTGAGTTCTCCTGTGTGGGCAACAGAAATGTTACAGGAGAGTCCAGCAGTGTTTGCGGCGCCTGGGAGGTAAGTTGGGTGTTTTCCAATCAGCCTTCATGTTCCAGTTTCATTTCCCTTTGTCACCCCCCCCCCCATCTCTACACAGTTTCGTTAGCAATCCCTTGATGTTTTCAAACCTCAGAGAAGGGAAAACCGAGCAACAAAGGGAAATGAAACTGGAACATGAAGGCCCAACGGGGAGATGCCTCTGTTGGACTTATATGTTACAAACCTGCCTGAGAGGAGGTATTCCTTGGCGTGGACCAATGTTCCCTCTAAGCTGTGGAGTCCTGTGAGCAAAAATTCTACTTGGTGAGCTACTGGCATTAAAGTTGTGAGCGAGCCATTTGGACACTGCATAAGTTAGTTTGCTCTGGAGTCCATCCTTCCTGAGCGAAGACAAAAATGTGTGAGCCGGAGGCTAAAAAACTGTGAGCTAGCTCACACTAACTCAGCTTAGAGGGAACACTGGTGTGAACGCTTTGAATTTGAAACTTAAAATGCCACAATTCCTGGTCGATTGCATTTTCCTCAGCAGTTGGGTTCCTTGCTCAGTAAACTGTGTTTATTTTTACAGAGTAAACCACTTCCCCCCCCCTCAGTTTTCTTCCTTGTCCTTCTACCTTCAGTCCAGGCTTGAGTGGGTTTATTATACCCAGGGCCCGGATTCGATTCCCTGGGACATTTTAAAAATCTTGCTGGGAGTCCCAGTGCAGGGAGGTTGGGGTGAGATTGTGACAGGGAAAAAACTCTGTGTGGTGGTGTGTCTAGCCTCCAGAAAATCCTTTGCAATAGCTTATAGTAAAGGTAAAGGTTTCCCTTGCTCGAAAGCCAGTCGAATCCGACTCTAGGGTTGTGGTGCTTATCTCCGTTTCCAAGCCGAAGAGCCAGCGCTGTCCGAAGAGTTCTCCTTGGTCATGTGGCCGACATGACTAGATGCAGAGGCACACGGAATGCTGTTACCTTCCCAACCGAAGCGGTATCTATTTATCTACTTGCAATTTCTTGCTTTCAAACTGCTAGGTTGGCAGGAGCTGGAACCAGCGACGGGTGCTCACTCCGTCACACAGCACTTGGCTCTCGAACTGTCGAAGTACAGACCTTCCGGTCTGCAGCTCAGCATTTTAACCTCTGAGCCACCACAGCCACCCACAATAGCTTTTGCCTTGGCCACTGATTGTAGCTCCTGGCGCACCTAGTGACAGGAGAGGGGCTTCAAGTTGCCAACCTCCAGGTGGGATCTGGGGTTCCCCCATAACTACAATTGATTCTCAACAGGGTTGCCAACTCAGGGTTCAGAAGTTTCTGGAGATTCAGGAGTAGAAACGGGGAGTGGCTGGGTTTGGGGAGGGGGGGGACCTCAGCGTAGCATAATATAGAGAGTCTGTCCTTCAAAGCACCCTTTGGCTCCAGAGGAACTGATCTCTGCGGCCTAGAGATCAGTTGTAATTCCAGGAGATCTCCAGGCCCCACCTGAAGGTTGGTAACATCTCCAGAACTATGGAGATCAGTTCCTCTGGAGCACAGGGAAGCGAGGCAGGGTAGACTCTGTAGTTTACCATTCAGTCCAGGAGGAACGAAGTCCCTCCCCCCAGGTATTCCCTCACAAATCTCCAAGTGTTTGCACAGCTTGCAGCCTGAAACAATGTAATTTCCTTCCTTCCTTCCTTCCTTCCTTCCTCCCTCCCTCCCTCCCTCCCTCCCTCCCTCTTTTTCTTTCTTTCTTTCTTTCTTTCTTTCTTTCTTTCTTTCTTTCCTTCCTTCCTTCCTTCCTTCCTTACCTACCTCCCTCTTTCTTTCTTTCTTTCTTTCTTTCTTTCTTTCTTTCTTTCTTTCTTTCTTTCTTTCTTCCCTCCCTCCCTCCCTCTTTCTTTCTTTCTTTCTTTCTTTCTTTCTTTCTTTCTTTCTTTCTTTCTTTCTTTCTTTCATTTCTGTCCACATTTCAGGATAAAAATGTTAAAGCCATTTACAATTAATCGCTCAAACAATCAAATGCATCCAAACAACAGCCAGACATATATCGGTGATTAGTTGCAGAAGCTGTAGCCATAAAAGCGTTAAAACAGCAGCAGACAGAAGCCCCAGGCCTGTGCTGGAGTTCCTTGTGTGCAGCGGGTATGAAGTTTCCCCAGCTGTGATTGCAGAAGTGGCTGTGGCAATCACTGCGTAACACCCCCCCCCCTTCTTGGTTCACACAAATATTTCTTAACAGTGTTATGTATCCATAACATAGTTGATTGCATGAAGGAGGAGGAGGAAAAAACTCCACTCCTGTGTCAATGGGCACTACGGGCCGCCTCTGACTATGGAGACTGGAAGTCGTATTTCAGCACTTGCTGTTCCCCCAGTCTGGATATGAGAAACTGACTCAGCCAGGGTGCACTAATCTCTCCCTGTATCTACTATGAAGGTGAAGGTTCAGGGGGGAGGGCTTCAGCCATGTTTCCTGAGATCATTCAGTCCTGGGAGCATTATTTGCACTACTGGGGGCAGCATGCATTCACTAAACACTATGCATACATCTCCCCCATTGCCTTGAGTCAAGGGAATGGCTTGGGAGATGGATATCACATACATGAAGCTGCCTTGTACTGAGTCAGACCCCCCTTGGTCCATCGAGGTCAGTCTTGTCCACTCAGACTGGCAGCCGCTCTCCAGGGTCTCAGGCAGAGAAGGGTCTTTCCCATCACCTCCTGCCTGGTCCTTTTTAACTGGAGATGCTGGGGATTGAACCTGGGACCTTCTGCATGCCAAGCAGAGGCTCTTCCACTGAGCCACAGCCCCTCTTTACAGCTCCCCAGGATCTCAGACGGAGGTCTTTCCCATCACCTGTTCCCCTTGTCCTTTTTCACTGGAGATGCTGGGGATTGAACCTGGGACCTTCTGCATGCCAAGCAGAGGCTCTTCCACTGAGCCACAGCCCCTCTTTACAGCTCTCCAGGGTCTCAGGCTGAGAGGTCTTTCCCATCACCTACTGCCTGGTCCTTTAACTGGTGATGCTGCTGGGGATTGAACCTGGGACCTTCTGGATGCCAAGCAGAGGCTCTCCCACTGAGCCATGGCCCCTCTTTACAGCTCTCCAGGGTCTCAGGCGGAGGTATTTCCCATCATCTACTGCCTGGTCCTTTTTTAACTGGAGATGCTGCCGGGGACTGAACCTGGGACCTTCTGCATGCCAAGCAGAGGCTCCTCCACTGAGCCACAGCCCCTCTTTACAGTTCTCCAGGGTCTCAGGCTGAGGTCTTTCCCATCACCTCCTGCCTGGTCCTTTTTAACTGGAGATGCTGCCAGGGACTGAACTGGGGATCTTCTGCATGCCAAGCAGAGGCTCTGCCACTGAGCCACAGCGCCTACCCAGGATGATGCCTCTCCCCCCACACCATGGAAATGCTAATAATAATAATGCTAATACTAATAAGCCTGATCCAACGCAGACCCAGCAGTGCTTGGCAAACAGGTCCCCCATAGCTGCCGTGTCCAGACGCATCATGTCGTTTGGTCCTGGAAGACCAGCTGTTCAGTCACCTGCTAGACAGCCTAACCAGGGCATGTGTTTGTCAAATATGCTTTTGCAGTTCCTACCGGGTATCGTGGACACTTCCTTCTGGTCCACAGGCGCTTTGGGTTCCTCTGCTTCTGATGCTTCTCTCTCCTTATTCCAGATTGTGCCTGACCGCCTCTTCATCCCACAGGACGTCCCTGCCAAAGTGAAAATAGGGATTTCAGCCTTCCTGGAGCAAGATATCAGCCACTGTTCTTCGGCACGTGCTGCAACTATGTCTCCTTGAAATAGAAGTGGCTGGCTAAACAAATGGAGGCTTTTTGTTCACTTGCCTATTTGTCGTTACACTTGTTGGTAACTCTGTAATCTGTTGAAATCTGAGCTCTCGGAATGAAGCTTGAGATCTACAATCATGACACATTCCCTAAGCTTCCTGTCTGGATCCCAGATGGAATGGAAAATGCAGGAGACGGAGATACTGGAATATAAATAATCTTGTGACCCCATTCTACATCACGAGTTCAACTCTTTGCCTCAGCCACCACTCCCATTTTCAAGAGGTCTAAGAAAATGTGGAAACAAACCACAATGCAGCGTCTGATTCAAAGACTGACGGAGCATACACAGTGAGACCCGCTATGAGTATTGGTGAGATAATTCTCTCATGTTTGAACATCTGTTCAGGCAAAACACCTGGAGAAAGGCGAGTTAAATTTAAAATTGAAGATGTTGATCCTAGTATTTGGAAGGAACGGTGGTATGCGTGTCCAGGACACAATTCTACATTTCACATAAAAAATAGGGCCTGCGAGACAGAGCTCTTCCACCAGGCTTTCAATTAGAGAGTCGTGCCACTTAGAGTAGCTCTTCCACCAGGCTTTCAAATAGGGAGTCGTGCCACTTAGAGCAAGGCCCTGGCCCCAACACCAAGGGCAATAGTAACATCAATAGTGATAGTATTATACCACCAACAGCCTGACGCAACCCAGACCAGCTGTCTGCATATTGTGATTGCTGCAAACGTCGGCCATCGTTATATTAGTTGTACTCACACTTTATAATTTATTATATTTAGGATTGTATTGTGATTTTATCAATCTTCTTGTTTTAGTGCTTTTACACAGTTTGTAAGCCACCCTGAGACTGCTTTGCAGGGAGGGTGGGATATAAGTCAAATGAATGAATGAATGAATAAAAAATTAACTTGAGCTCAGTCTGTGCAATTGTTTTCAAGAGGGCAAGGAGGCTACAATGCACATTGCACAAGGCGATCTCCTCGGGGCAAAGAGATTTCACAATGAAACGATTATTTCTAATTCAAACGCTCCGGTGCCAGCTTCCACGGAGACTGCTGCGCTTCCCATGTCATGTATGTCTCTGTGCCCCCGAACAGGAAGCCTCTCCACCTGTGGCCGCCAAGGGTCCCTCTAAGCTGCAGAATCTTGTGAGCAAAAATCCTACTTTGTGAGCTACTGGCATTAAAGTTGTGAGCGAGCGACTTGGCGGCTGCATGAATTAGTTTTGCTCTGGAGCTCTCCTTCCTGAGCGGAGACAAAGAATGTGTGAGCTGGAGGCTGAAAAACTGAGCTAGCTCACACTCACTCAGCTTAGAAGGAACACTGCCTGTGGCCATGACCAGGAGCACAGGGAAGCCCCAAAAGAGACCTCTGAACGAATATTCGCAGCGGAGCATGATGCTACAAAAGATGGTTTGCTGGATCCAATACTGCTGCACCAGCACATTCAGTGTTGCCAACCTCCAGGTGGGGCCTGGACCCCCAGATCCCTTGGAGGAAATGGCCGCTTCAGAGGAGGGCGGTCTCTATGGTCTACCATACGCTCTGGTATCCCCTCCAAAATCCCCCCCTTTATAGGCACTCCCCCCCCCAGATTGCCAGGTTCTCTCCGGCCACCAGTGGGGGTGGGGGTGGGATCCAGCTTGGGAAACTCCTGGAGGTTTGGGGGCAGAGCCCGGGGAGGGCAGGGACCTCAGTGGGCACAAGGCCATAACAGAGTCCACCCTCCGAAGCAGCCATCTTCTCCGGGGGAACTGATCTCTGTACTCTGGAGATGAGCTGTGATTCCGGGGGATCCCCAGGTCCCACCTGGAGGCTGGCATCCCTACACACACACCCCGAATCTCCAGGCATTTCACAGGGCTGAGCTGAAAACCGTGCAGCTGGAAAACCGTGAAGAGCGTGGCAAAGCTCCGTGACTCCATCCGCACTCAGTTTCTCAGGATTCCCTTTCCTCCCCTGACCCCGGTCTGATCCCCTCCTTCAGTCAGGGCCATCTTCTGGGTCCCATTTTATCTCACCTCCGTAGAGGGCTGAAGGCCGCCCCCATATTCTGAGTTCCCTTCTCCCTGCCCGGAAGACTAAGGGACTGGCCGTCCAGAACCAGGACCCATAATAATATACGGAAATCGCCATCTTGGATTTTTATGTACACTCAGATTTTACTAATGCTGTGTGTGTAAATTTAATGTTTTGTATTTTACAGCACTGTGTTTTGTACATTGCCCAGAGCCTGGCGCAAGCTGGGATGGGCCGATTAATAAATCCAATTATTATTATTAATAATGATGATAATGATGATGATGTTTGTGGTGCACATAACTGCCCCATCGGTACATGAAACAGTCCACGAGGGTCTAATCTTTATCGCAAAGCTAACAGAAGCTGAGTCTGTCTCCGTGTCCCTCCCTGGTGGTGGTGGTGGTGGTGGTGGAGGGCTCCTCTGCTGTAGACGCTTTCCTCCCAGCCGCCCTGGATTCTTAAAACAAGCTGAGCTGAAGAGTCAACAATGTGAGGCAAGAGAGCCGAGTGAGATAAGACGGGGTGGCGACTGGGTGGAGCTTCCCTCGCCCACAAGCGTCCTCCAGAGTGAAATCGAGACTCGCACCCCTGATGGGACACGTTTGACTGTGGAACTGAGATGCTCGGAAAGAGACATGGCTGCCCACATCACATCCAGTTTGGCACTCACGGCACCACAGCTCAAGAAGCTCTTACATCCAGAAACATACACAGAAACAAATTATGTACGTGAGAAGCTCTCACATGAACATGCGAAGCTGCCTCACGCCGAGTCAAGCCAGCGGTCTGCCAGAATGAGTATTGCCTGTTTCGACAGGCAGCTGCTCCCCAGAGCCTCAGGCAGAGGGTCCAGTTTGGTGTAGTGGTTGACTGCACGGACTCTAATCTGAGAGAACTGGGTTTGATTCCCCACTCCTCCACTTGCAGCTGCTGGATGACCTTGGGCAAGCCATAGTTCTGATAAGAGCTGTCCTTGAAAAAGAGCCATTTCTGTCAGAGCTCTCTCAGCCCCGCCTACCTCACAGGGTGTCTGTTGTGGGGAGGGGAAGGGAAAGGAGTTTGTAAGCTGCTCTGAGACTCCCTTGGGGAGTGAAGGGCCATGGGGTATAAATTCAATCTCTTCTTCACATCACTGGCTCTCTTGACCTGGAGATGTCGGGGACTGAACTTGGGGCCTCCTACATGTCAAGCAGATGCTCTGCTGCCACTGAGCAGCCCCTTTGGTGGGACATTCTGTGGCCTTTAGTTTCACTTGCTGCTCAGGAGTGTCACACCTTGTTTCTCCTTGGACTTCAGGGAAAAACTAAATAAGACAGGGAGAGATTCCCTAAACATTTGAAAACTGAGAAATCGCACAACCCACATGGGGCTTCAAATCAGGGCTGCGCTTCCTCACTCTCCAGGAATTGCTGCCGGCCACTTCCCCTGTTGTGAGGGGAAACAATCAATTTTTGTTATTTATTTATTTTTTGCAAATCCCGCTCTTCCTCCAGAAAGCAGGCAAGAAAGACACGATGGGTGGGAAGCAAAGCCAGGCTGGAGGAAGGGAGGAATTGTTTAATTGTTATGCCTCTTCTATTTTTTTCCATGTGAGAGGCACTACAGTTAAACGTGATATGTTTGGGCTTCTGAAAGAAATGCTGGCATCTTGTGGTCCTTCCTTACATGCTCGGGAAAAGGCTGATGTCCACTTTGGGGTCAGGAAGCAATTTTTCTCCAGGCCAGTTTGGCCGGAGATCCTGGAGGAAGTATGTAAGGTTAAAGTGGACTTACTAGGGAAAATATTATTCATGGGGATTTTAGGAAACTGTAAAATAGAAAATTTTACATTTGAATCATTGAAGGTCAAAGAAGACGGGGACGGCAAAGGATGAGATGGTTAGTGTCATAGATGCAACGAACATGAAATTGAGCAAACTTCAGAGGACGGCGGAAGACAGGAGGGCCTGGCATGATCTGGTCCATGGGGTCGCGAAGAGTCAGACTCGACTGTGCGACTGAACAACAACAACAAAAATAGAAAAACCATATCAGGATTTATTTAAAGCTATGATTTTAGCTGCCCATGCGGGTTTGGCTGGAAAGATGCTACAAAATGGAGTATAGACAGATGGAATGATTACTTATATGAATGGATACAGTTGGACATATTAACAATATTAAAACAGGAAAAGTTAGGTGAGGATAAGATTGTGGAAGTCAAGAAGAGATGGTTAGAGTACATAAGATGGGTAAAAGCGGGGAGGGGCAATAATAACATATTGGTTAAACTCCAAAAGGTGTGCTCATGGTTAAAGTTATAAATCAAGGGATTATTCACATTACACTCCTGTTTAATTTAATTTGTCCGGCTCAAGCGCATAACAGTAGCCACTGTGCAGTTCCCAGGTTTTGCTTCCAGGTAAATAGGCACAAAGGAGCGCAGCCTTAGACATCGGTTTATCAACCTGACATACAGAAAACAATGTGGAAGCTTTCACTGTTTTTCTGCCAAGCAGCTTAGAGGGCAACGTAAACACACCTCTGCTAAAGAGACCGTATTGACCTCATTTTAAGAGCAAAAAAAATAAGGTTGGGAACGGAGCTGTAGATTGATGCTTTTTCATTAGTGAAGTTCCTCTGACTGTGGGTTGGATCTGGCTAGCTTACCTGCTGGTGAAAAAGGAAGGGGAGGTCCCTCGTGGATATCCCTAGAAGGTCTCTCCTGGGGATTTTTGGACCTGAGTTGGTTTGGGGGAGGGGGGCTACAGGAGGCTGGGAGAGTTGGGGGGGTGGGCGTGAGATGGCACGAAAAAGCTGGTTAGATCCGGCCCTGTGTCTGGAGCAAAAACCTAAAGACTGCTTCTGATGAGATGTTTTATATTCAAGGGCGGGCACCCGAGTACAAAACGTAGATAATGAAGCGTGCGTGCATGCATGATTTGCAACATTTCCCTTTAAGATACACAGAGCAGCAAGGGAGGGGGGACTGACCCCCTCCCTCATGCATGTTTTAAAGGGGAAATGAGCCTTTCGCAGAAGACAGGCCACGTTCGGTGGTTACGATTTTGGCCTTCTGATCTCACCTACTGGGGAAGTGTGCTGCCCGCAATGCTCCTGATACGCAGTGGCTGCCATTTTGCATGCACAGGGGGGAAACGTGTATTTCCCAGCTTTGATACGCACAAACAGCCAGGGTTGCTGGTGAGCGACGAGGAAAATGGCCGGTCATCCCCCAGGTGAAGAAGGAGAGCATCACACTTTTACTCTGCTGTATGACTTCTCATGCCGGCAGGCCTCGAAGAAGCCGACTTGGGCTTCAAGGAGTGCCGAAGAGTCAACAGCCACTCCCAGTAGCAACACAGAAACGGCTCCAGAGGCTGTTGAGACATTCTGGAAGAACCCGGAGCCGTCTTCCATTCCTGGCAAGAGCAGCTGGATGGGCCCTCTGCCAAGGTGCAGGCTTCGACAGGCGGCCAAACCTGTCAGCTCTCGATGCTGACTGCCTTTCATCAGCTTTCCCTTGCGAAGGCTGCCCCTGCAGGCTCCCTTTTCTCTAAGAGCTGAGTTGAGTCTTGGTGCTGTTCGACACAACCCGTATCCCTCCCTAGCTGTGTTTTTCCCAACCGAATTTGAGAAAAACATATGCAGCAGTTCTGTAGAGAGGGAAACACTACAATATTTATTGATTAGTAAAGGAAGAGTCCAGATATCAAGGTTTGGAACCCCCTGAATGCCCAACAGACGCTTCGAGTCTTACAAAGGGTGACGTGGAATTTTATACTCAGTGTGACATGAGCCAGCAAAACATTGTTATTGGTTCCACCAAATATCAGCCCTCTGACCAGTGCTCCCTCTAAGCTGTGAAGTCCTGTGAGCAAAAGTTCTACTTTGTGAGCTCCTGGCATTAAAGTGGTGAGCGAGTGATTTGGCTGCTGCATAAGTCAGTTTGCTTTGGAGCCTTCCTTCCTGAGCTAAGGCAAAAATGTGTGAGCCGGAGGCTAAAAAAACTGTGAGCTAGCTCACACCAACTCAGCTTAGAGGGAACACTGACTCTGACCTCACGGGTCTCTGATTGGCAGAAAGCGTTTTGGGCCAGGCTTTCCCAAGTACAGTTCATTCTACCTTTTACCTTTTAGTAGACAATGGGCACTTTTCTCCCCCAGACTGTGAAGTTCTAAAAGTATCTGTTTGACTTAATATAAGACAGGGTTTCTTTGTCCGCCATTTAGCTAGGCTAGCTGATATCAGAAATATGTTCTGGTTATAGCTAAAATGCAAGGCCATGAGGCCTGTCTATGGGTTAGGCTTCAACAAAATAATGGTCTGTTAGCAGCTCTTTATTCTCCCAGCATGCATTTTTAAGCAGTGGCCATTAATGAACCACAGTTAATATCTGAATATATGTTTGTATAGAAAAATTGCTTTCTGCTTTCTATATCCACATGCCTTCTCCTGTGATTACATTATGATAACATGCTGTGTCTTATTTCCTGTTGCAAGCCAAATGGTGAGGCCACATGGCCTCAATAGCCATGCCATAAACCCACATTCTT
>NW_015167144.1:147739-149951 GCF_001447785.1 Gekko japonicus | reverse complement strand
GCTCGCTCCTGTAGAACAATATCTTACCAGGATCCTGGAGTAGACCAATAGATAAGCAGTGTAATGTAAATAGTCTATCCTTGGGAGTGTGTGTGTGCAGGGTGGGGTGGGGTGTTTGCATGCTTTATAAGCAGGGCTCAAACCTTGCTGTGTGTCCTTGCTGTGTTCCTGAAATCACTTAATAAACTAGAGCTGATCGCTGCAATGTGTCCAGAACCCGGGATTTAACAGAAATATATGCTGTCTGCCGGTTTCTCTACTTACGGCCCCTGGCCTTTCACTTGCAACCAATAGCGGTGGTTCAAAAAGTGAGAGGACTGCTCCTGGCCCTGGAGAGGGTGGGACGCTTCCCTTACGGGAGGGCTGCAAGTATCTGAAACGCACCCATTTCCCCAGTCATATTCAGAAGTACTTCTTCAGATGCATTGAAATGGAAGCTACCGGTCCATACATAAGGGTAGAGGGTGAGCAGTAAATCAGCATACAGCCTAATAAATGGTGTATAACAGATGTCAGGACCAAACGGGAATAACAAGCTTGGTTTGTACTATTTATTTATTTATTTATTTTGGCTTCCACCCCACCCACCCCGCCACAGCAGGGTCAGGGCAGCTCACATCATTATTACTGATTAAAAAAATTCTCAGATAAAATTACAATAAATGAGATCTAAAAACAATACATAACGTGCTGGCAATGGCGTACAACATGGGGGGAGTCCACCATCAAGTAGGGCCTGGTCTGGGTCATGTCAGCCAGGCACAGGCTATTCAGTGATGTTCATGAAATTATTTGTGTTATTAAGATATTGTTGATGGTGTTGGGGCCAGGGCCTCAGAGGGTTGCAGCGGCTCCTTAATCAACCACCTGGTGGAAGAGCTCGGTTTTACAGGATCTTGCGGGACTGCAGAAGGTCCCGCAGGGCCCTGATGTCTTCCGGGAGCTCATTCTACCAATATGGAGCCACCACTGAGAAGGCCCAGGCTTCTCTAGGACCTGGGAGGACCGGGCGATTTTGAGTGCCCGATCGCAGTGCTCGCTGGGGAACGTATGGGGAAAGGCAATCCTTTAGGTACATAGGTCCCTGGCCATAAAGGGCATTAAAGGTAAGTACCAGCACCATTGAACCGAATTCGGTACGCTATAGGCAGCCAGTGCAGTGATTTTAGAGCAGGTGGATGTATAGGGAGACCCAGCAACAGCCTGACCGCCGCATTCTGCACCAGCTGCAGCTTCCGAATTTGGGACAATGTAGAGGGCATTACAGTAGTCCAGTCTCGAGGTGACCATTGCGTGGATCACTGACACCAGGTCGCGTTTAAGGAAGGGAACCAACTGCCTGATCAGCCGAAGATGGTAAAAGGCTGATGCTACTTGGGCCTCCATCATTAGGGAGGCATCCAAGAGCACGCCCAAGCTGCTAACCTCTGGTACTGGCACCATACGGTCACCATTTGTTTGGGTTTAATTCTAGGGGGAAACATAGTGAAGGAAATAAATATATCAAAATGGGAGAGTGCAGTGCTGAGAGTAACTAACTGAGACCTTATTGTTACTCTCCATCTGTCTCCTCTCAAGCGTGGAGGTAATTTTACAGCATCCTTTTCTGCAAGGAAGGAATTAAACCCAAACAAATGGTGACCATATAAACCAAGCTTGTTATTCCAGTTTGGTCCTTGCATCTGTCAAACACCTTCATTCTGCTGTATGCTCATTTTCTGTTCATCCTCTACCTGTATGTATGGACTGGCAACTTCCATTTCAATGTATCTGGAGAAGTATTACCCCTTGAATAAGACTTGATTCATCTAAAAACTGCCACAGGATTGGACGTCCAAACACACAAAAGTATTTCAGTGCTGGAGCCAGCTGCTATGGATTGCAAATTTATTGAAAGCTAGACAGATATCTGTCAGGGACACGGAAGGAAGGAAGGAAGGAAGGAAGGAAGGAAGGAAGGAAGGAACTCTTGACTTCCCTGGTGGTCTCTCATCCGAGTACTAACCAAAGAAAGGTGGTTTCCCTTCTAGAAGAAGAAGGGATTGGATTTATACCCTGCCCTTCACTCGGAGTCTCAGAGCCGCTTACAAACCCCTTTCCCTTCCCCTCCCCACAACAGACACCCTGAGAGGTTGGTGGGGCTGAGAGAGCTCTGACAGAAACTGCTCTTTTTCAAGGACAGCTCTTATCAGAACTACGGCTTGCCCAAGGT
>NW_015167144.1:142947-147585 GCF_001447785.1 Gekko japonicus | reverse complement strand
CGGAGTCTCAGAGCAGCTTACAAACACCTTTACCTCCACCTCCCCACAACAGACACCCGGTGAGGTAGGTGGGGCTGAGAGAGCTCTTTCGAGAACTGCTCCTGAGGGAACAGCTCTGAGAGAACTTGTGACTGACCCAAGGACACACCAGCAGCTGATGTGGAAGAGTGGAGACTCAAACCCGGTACTCCCAGATGAGAGTCCGCGCTTCTAGCTTCCACATCCAACTGGCAATTGAGGCTTTTCCACTGCTGATAAAACGGAGGCGCTTTCTCCCTATCTCAGATTTGGCAGGCTGGCCCCGGGGGGGGGGGGATGCCATCCCGGAGGACTCCACAACAACTGGAGGGGGTGGAGAACACCAGTGGCATTTGAAACAAACGGTAACAAAAATCGAATTAAATCACTACAATGAATAGCCTTCATGACTAATTGAAACGGAGTCACATTTTACAAATAAAATGAAATGAAAATGAAAATGATGAAGGGGGGACACATGTCCCAAATGAAGAAAGTTTTGAGTCCAGCGGGGGCACCTTTTAAGACCAACAAAGTGTATTCAAGGTGGAAGCTTCGGTGTGCACGCCCACTTCTTCAGATACACACACGTGCCTGCAAACGAAAGCTTCTACCTTGAATAACACTTTGTTGGTCTTGAAGGTGCCCCCACGGGACCCCAACCTTGTCCTGCTGCCTCAGATCAGCACAGTGACCCACCGGAATCAACGTCCCAAATGGTAGCCCTTTAGAAGAATAAAACCGGAGTCCAGAGTCTCTTTACGAATGAACAAAATTCATTCCACCATAAACTACTCTGAGTCTGAGCAAAAATTCATGCTGGAATAAATGGCTGTATGTAGCCACAGGACTTAACAGGAATTTAGCACCGCCTTAAAGACCAACATGTCTGGGATTCTCACCCCTTGCAGAAGTGCAATGCTCCCTCTAAGCTGTGGAGTCTTGTGAGCAAGAATCCTACTTTGTGAGCTACTGGCATTAAAGTTGTGAGCGAGCGATTTGGCTGCTGCATGAATTAGTTTGTTCTGGAGCCACCCTTCCTGAGCTGAGACAAAAATGTGTGAGCTGGAGGCTAAAAAACTGTGAGCCAGCTCACACTGACTCAGCTTAGAGGGAACACTGGTGAAGGCCTTTCTGAGCGCTGTTTCTGAACCTCTAAGCCGGGCACAATCATTTGTTCATAATAGGAAGAAATCACAAAATATTCTTAAAGGGCAAAGAGTGACGAGGGCCAGGCCAAGCAGAGTGGCCATCGGCCAGCCCGCCCAGGCCTCCGGCCGCCAGTAAGATTAGAGACGCCACCTTAAGCGGGAGCCCCAGCCCAGGGAACTACCTGTCCCAGACAGACGGCCGCCCGTCAGAGTCTTCACGACCTTCTGGCATTTCTTCTCACCAGCTGGGAGTTGGTTCACGTTAAGGTTCCAAGCGCCTTCCTCCTCCTGAACGGGTTCCAGTTCTGATGGGCCCGGAGCCGTCCCTCTTAACCCAACCAAGGCCAGGATTTTGCCAACCGCCTGTCCAGCCCAGCTGTTAGACGTCCTGCTCAGTACAGCTTCCTTCCTCTTGGAGATGTTCCTCTTGGCTTTCTTCACGGCCCCAGGGCCACAGGAGAGGAGGACCACATAGCCAATGAGGCCAGGGACCACGAGGCAGCCCACCGCATAAAAGACACAGGAGAGCACCGAAGCGAACATTAAATCTGCGGCCACGAGGAAGAGCTCCTGGATGAGAAGGGCCATGGCTCCCCAAGGTGAGTGCCCGCGTCTTGGCTGGCAAGACTGCGGAGGAGAAACCTTCAGGGAGGCGCTTTCTGCTCGGCTCTGTCGTTATAAAGCCAGCCAGCCAGCGCTGCGGTTGTGAAACAGGCTGAGTCCTGCTGCAGCCCTGCTGGGCGGGGGAGTCGTTGCCATTGCAACAAGCAGCCTCCCTCTTCTGAATACTGCAGGCCCTGTCCAGAAGACTTCTGGTAGCTGACGCTGCCCTCTCCTTGCATTTATGGCTGGCTCAGTTGCAATTCAAGGGATTTCTCATGCTCAGGAAGCAACAGGCGGCCTTGGTCCATGGGGCGGGCCACTATTTGGCAGCCGCCTTTCGCAAACGGGCTGCATTCTGAAAAGAGTAACCGTTTAGGGGCTCCTTATAGACTAAGAAAATTTGTGGCTGGGAGGAGTTTTTGTGAAAGCTCATGAGAGCTCCTCCCCTGCCACAGATTGTGTTAGTCTTTCAGGTGCTCCTGGACTCTTTCTCCTTTCTGCTGCTACAGACAGACTAAGAGGGCCACCCACCTTGATCCAAAGAAGTGACTCACAAAAGCGCCTGCCCGGGCACAAACTGTGTTAGTCTTGAAGGCACTCTTGGACTCTGGCTCTTTTCTGCTGCCACAGACTAATACAGCTACCCATCTTGGAGCCTGACTCCGAGCTATTTGGAACGTACGTGTAGACTTTGTGCCATTTTGAATCTTGCCAGAGCTGGGGGTGAGCTCCATCACTGAGAAAAGTGGCCTGATGTAGCCCTAAGAAACGGCAAAGCAACCTGGGCGTGCTCTTACTGGTCCTTTGGTTCGCGCTCCAGCTAGTCTTGAGCCCATTCTGCCTACTGTGTGTTTTCTTTTGGAAACTCTTCTCTGCACCATGAGCCGGTGACCACAACATTCTGGAGAGAGACTTGTACTTTCAAGGAAAGAGAGACTTGTACCTTCAATGACTATTAGGTCGCTGTTCAACTGGTGCGGATGTCATTTATGCCTGGTGGCAAAACCGTTTGTTACGTGTATCATTCATGGTTCTAAGTAGAACTGTATAAGAAGAAAGTCGTCTCAAGTGTGATTTGTAGAGCATGAGAGGGTATTCTGGTTGTTTATATTTGCTGTTTCTCCGGTTTTGTGTGGTTGTTAACCCATCTTGGATCTAGCTGAAGACGCGAGCCGTGACTCCTGGGAGCTCCTCCCCTGCCACAAATGTTGACAGTCTCTTGCTCTTTTCTCCTGCTACAGACAGACCGGCATGGCTACCCATCTTGGTCTAACTCCTAGGTTGCATTTTGACTTCGAAAAGGAAATCGTGTTTACCAGAATGAACCTGAAGGGGATCTCTTTGAACGTAAATCTGTCCCGCGAATTCTGCTAAGAAAAAACGTGCCACTGACCTTGGACAGGGTTAGGGTTGAGAGATTAAAATGGAAGAGGATGCATGACCTGAAGCCTGTGATCCGTAGGCCAAACCTTCCTGTCAGCATTCAAAGGAAAAACGAATACTGAACTCCTCCTCTGTCTGCGCTCTCCTCTTTCTACCCAGGAGTAGCAGATTATCATGGCACCGAGGCTGTTTGAAGAAGAATATTTTAGAAATGTCGGATTGGGACAGCTGAGACCTGAATTCAAATCCCTCCTCAGCGAGGTTCACTGGGTGATGTGGGTCCAGTCACTCTCTTAGCTTGGCCTACCTCTCAGGGCTTGTTGTGAGGAGATAAATATGTAGGCAAAATAAAAATTCAGTATCCTGATATTACCGTCTTTAACATTTGCTATACTGTCACTGAATTTTATTTTTGCTGCAGCAGACCAATAGAACTACTCTGGAAGTACTGTCTCCAGCAATCTGAGAAGCAATAGCCTCTATGCAGACGGGCATACACTAATTAACGTCATGCTATTTCCCCAAGCGTGCATCCTGTTATTTTTAACACAGATTTCTCATTTAAATATCCAGTAGCCCTCCGTTCATTGGAACAATATAGCAATGGCGCCATCTATTGGTCACTGCTCCAAATTGTCACATGAACAGAATTTAAAGGCCCATATGCTTAATGTAAATGGCCCTGCCATTGAAGGTATGTTAAACTTCTGGCAAAGTACCACGAGGGTGCGTGCACATTATATATTTCCAGAGAACATAAGAGAAGCCAATTTTGGATCAGGCCAATGGCCCATCTAATCCAACACTGTCAAACAGTGGCCAAAAATACCAGGTGCCATCAGGAGGTCCAGCCGTGGGGCCAGGACACTAGAAGCCCTCCCACTGTTGACCCCCCCAAGCACTAAGAATACAGAGCATCACTTGCCTCAGACTGAGAGTTCCTACCTATACCTTGTGGCTAATAGCCACTGATGGACCTCTGCTCCAGATGCTTATCTAATTACCTTTTGAAGCCGTCCATGCTTGTAGCCGCCACCACCTCCTGTGGCAGTGAATCCCATGTGTTCATCACTCCTTGGGTGAAGAAGTCCTTCCTTTTATCCATTTCTAACCCGACTGCTCAGCAATTTCCCTGAGTGCCCATGAGTTCTTGTATTGTGAGAAAGGGAGAAAAGGACTTCTTTCTCAACCTGCTCTATCCCAGGCATAATCTTATAAACCTCAATCATGTCACCCCTCAGCACTGTTCCCTCTAAGCTGAGTTAGTGTGAGCTAGATCACAGTTTCTTAGCCTCCGGTTCACACGTCTTTGTCTTCGCTCCGGAAGGATGGCTCCAGAGCAAACTAATTCATGTGGTAGCCAAATCGCTCGCTCACAACCTTAATGCCAGTAGCTCACAAAGTAGAATTTTTGCTCACAAGACTCTACAGCTTAGAGGGAACATTGCCCCTCAGTTGTCGTTTCTCCAAGCTAAAGAGCCCC
>NW_015167144.1:137551-142292 GCF_001447785.1 Gekko japonicus | reverse complement strand
CCAAAACTGAGTGCCATCAGGAGATCCACCAGTGGGGCCACAACTTCAGAAGACCTCCCACTGTGGCCCCCCAAGCACCAAGAATACAGAGCATCACTTGCCCCAGTCATAAGAACAGAAGAGAAGCCATGTTGGATCAGGCCAGTGGCCCATCCAGTCCAACACTTTGTGTCACACAGTGGCCAAAACCCAGGTGCCATCAGGAGGGCCACCAGCAGGGCCAGAACCCCAGAAGCCCTCCTGTTCTTGCCCTCCAAGCACCAAGTATACAGAGCATCCCTTCCCCAGACAGAGTGTCCCATGTATGCCTTGCGGCTAATAGCCACTCATGGACCTCTGCTCCAGATGTTTCTCCAGTCCCCTCTTGAAGCTGTCTATGCTGTAGCCACCACCACTTCCTGTAGCAAGTAATTCCACATGTGAATGACTCCACTTACTCTTTTTCCAGTGTGATATGCAGGCCACCACTTGGCAAAGCCCCCCCCCCAAGACAAAAGAAAACATGAACACCCCAGAATGACATCAGAAGTGATAACCACAATGTCCTCCAAGACCTCTACCTTTCCAGCCAGCATTGCTTCTGTACAGTATCCACAAAAGCTGTGAAGATCTTTACATTTGTTTCTAATCTGTGGTTTTGAACAATTGTGTCTTTAACATTCATGAGCTTGGGCAGAGTAAACAGCCGGATGACAGACAATTTACATCCGCCCTGCATTATGCGCTTGTTCTGCCTGTCTGACGGAGACGTCCTCTCGTTCCACCACACCTCCTCCCCCTAGTTAAATGGCACTTCAAAAGACAAGGCGCACTCGACTAGGAATTAATTTTGCATTCAGAGGCAGTCTTGGGATCAGCAAAGAGGGCCTCCTTGAGACACTGCAAACACACCCAGGAGAGTCCGCCTTTGATCTGCCCTCCGTGTTTTGCATAAGGTCTCCCGGACTGTCAAGAGAGTTCTCGGACAGACGCTTGGTAGGAAACAGGCAAGTTAATGTGAATGCAGAGACAATCCAAGCACTGTAAGTGCACTTCATTTTTTAAAAGAAATACCAGCACTGAGTAATTCTCAGGTTATATACAAAACATGGACAGCTGAACGCATGATACTAATCCCACATTCATCCAAGTACTAGTCCCTGATTTCATTTCTAAAGTGAATATGCATTGGCTCATTGCTACACACAGATGTACGTACAGGACCAGGAAAATAGAGCATCACTGCCCCAGACATAAGAACATAAAAGAAGCCATGTTGGATCAGGCCAGTGGCCCATCCAGTCTAATACTCTGTGTCACACAGTGGCCAAAAATACCAGGTGCCATCAGGAGGTCCACCAGCAGGGCCAGGAGGACTCCAGAAGTGCTCCCACTGTTGCCCCCCAAGGACCAGTAAAATACAGGGAGGCAGTGGGGCCCTTGGATGACCAAGGGGTAAAAGGAGTACTGAAGGATGATAGGGAAATGGCTGAGAAGCTAAATGCATTTTTTGCCTCCGTCTTCACTGTGGAAGATGAGAAGTGCTTGCCCACTCCAGAACCGCTGAGTTCGGGAGGGGTGTTGAAAGACCTGAGTCAGATTGAGGTGACGAGAGAGGAGGTCCTAAAACTGATAGACAACTTAAAAACTGATAAATCACCAGGCCCAGATGGCATACATCCAAGAGTTCTGAAAGAACTCAATTGTGAACTTGTGGATCTCCTGACAAAAATATGTAATCTCTCCTTAAAATCAGCCTCCATTCCTGAGGACTGGAAGGTAGCTAATGTCACTCCCATCTTTAAAAAGGGTTCCAGAGGAGATCCGGGAAATTACAGGCCAGTCAGTCTGACGTCGATACCGGGTAAATTGGTGGAAACCATTATTAAGGAAAGAATTAGTAGGCACATAGATGAACAAAACCTATTGAGGCAGACTCAACATGGGTTCTGTAAGGGAAGATCTTGTCTCACTAACCTGTTAATGTTCTTTGAGGGGGTGAACAAACATGTGGACAAGGGGGATCCAATAGATATTGTTTACCTTGACTTCCAGAAAGCTTTTGATAAAGTTCCTCATCAAAGGCTCCTAAGCAAGCTCAAAAATCATGGGATAAAAGGACAAGTCCTTTTATGGATCAAAAACTGGCTAATTAATAGAAAACAGAGAGTGAGTATAAATGGGCAGTTCTCCCAGTGGAGGGGTGTAAGCAGTGGGGTACCACAGGGATCAGTACTTGGTCCACTGCTTTTTAACTTGTTCATTAATGATTTGGAGTTGGGAGTAAGCAGTGAAGTGGCTAAATTTGCGGATGATACGAAGTTGTTCAGGGTGGTGAAAACCAGTGAGGATTGTGAGGCACTCCAAAGGGATCTGTCAAAGTTGGGCGAGTGGGCGTCAACATGGCAAATGGGGTTCAATGTGGCCAAGTGCAAGGTGATGCACATTGGAGCCAAAAATCCTAACTATAAATACACGTTGATGGGGTCTGAACTGGCAGAGACAGATCAAGAGAGAGATCTTGGAGTTGTAGTAGATAACTCACTGAAAATGTCGAGACAGTGTGTGACTGCAATAAAGAAGGCCAATGCTATGCTGGGGATTATTAGGAAGGGTATTGTAAACAGATCAGCCAATATCATAATGCCGCTATATAAATCAATGGTGCGACCTCATCTGGAATACTGTGTGCAATTCTGGTCACCACACCTTAAAAAGGATATTATAGCTTTGGAAAAAGTGCAGAAAAGAGCAACTCGAATGATAAAAGGGTTGGAACACTTTCCCTATGAGGAACGGTTAAGGCGCTTAGGGCTCTTTAGCTTGGAGAAACGACGACTGAGGGGTGACATGATTGAGGTTTATAAGATTATGCATGGGAAAGAGCAGGTAGAGAAAGAGGTACTTTTCTCCCTTTCTCACAATACAAGAACCCGTGGGCACTCCATGAAATTGCTGAGCGGTCGGGTTAGAACGGATAAAAGGAAGTACTTCTTCACCAATTTTCTCAGTGGAGGGTGGTAAGCAGTGGGGTACCGCAGGGATCAGTACTTGGTCCACTGCTTTTTAACTTGTTCATTCATGATTTGGAGTTTGGGAGTAAGCAGTGGATGGGCCTTTGGCCTGATCCAACATTGGCGTCTCTTATGTTCTTATGTTCTTATGTACACCATCACTGCCCCAGACATAAGAACATAAGAGATGCCAATGTAGGATCAGGCCAATGGCCCATCCAGTCCCACACTCTGTGTCACACAGTGGCCAAAAACACCAGGGGCCATCAGCTCCAGAAGCCCTCCCACTGTTGCCCTCCGAGCACCAAAGAGACAGAGCGTCACTGCCCTAGACAGAGTGTACCTTGTGGACAGCAGCCAGTGATGGCCCCCTGGTCCGTATGTCTATCCAATCCCTTCTTGAAGCTGTCTATACCTTTAGCCTCTGCCACCTCCTGTGGCAGTGAATTCCATGGGTTAATTCCTTCTTGGGTGAAGAACAATTTCCTTTGATCTGTTCAAAACCTCCTGCTCATTAATTTCATAGAGTGCCCACGGGCTCTTGTATAATGAGAAAGGGAGAAAAGAACTTCTTTCTCTACCTTCTTTGTCCTGTGCATAATTTTGTAAACCTCCGTCATGTCCCCATCTTCCCACACCCCTCCACTGTTTTTATTCACCCCGTGGTGTCTCATGGTGTCTGAAGAGAAGCCCCCTTGATTTACTTTCCATTAGATGACTTGTCAATCAAGTCTTGAACTGCTTCTCACAACACCTGATCCAAATATTGTAAATCAAATATTTCTGCAGGAAACAGAAACTTTGTGGCACAACTGATTAATGGCCAGGGGCAAAACCTATCAGGAAATATTGACACTCTGCTCCAAGTCCAGCGTTTGGGCCACAATTTATTTTCAACCTGCCAATGAGTTTGCACAGATTGATGAGGAAACAAAGATAGGAAGGGAAATTAAATGTGCAGTGCACATCCAGGCTGAAGACGGGGCCGGCATTCCGATGTTTCAACAGGCCACCATTTTTATCAACCACAGTTCGGTCCATTCCACTTTAGCGGGCTGTCCAAATGCAGGCTGCCCAAAAAACTTGCTTCTTTGCTTGCTTCTCACAACACAAGAACTCGTGGGCACTCCATGAACTTGCTGAGCAGTCAGGTTAGAACGGATAAAAGGAAGTCCTTCTTCACTCGAAGAGTGGTTAACACGTGGAATTCACTGCCACAGGAGCTGGTGGTAGCTACAAGCATGGACGGCTTCAAGACGGAACTGGATAAACATATGGAGCAGAGGTCCATCAGTGGCTATAAGCCACAAGGTATAGGTAGGAGCTCTCAGGCTGGGGCAAGGGATGCTCTGTATTCTTGGTGCTTGGGAGGGGGGGGCAAGAGTGGGAGGGCTCCTAGTGTCCCGGCCCCACTGATGGACCTCCTGATGGCACCTGGTATTTTTGGCCACTGTGACACAGAGTGTTGGACTGGATGGGCCATTGGCCTGATCCAGCATTCGCTTATCTCTTATGTTCTTAGGTCCTTAAGGTATAGATAGGAGCTCTCAGTCTGGGGCAAGGGATGCTCTGTATTCTTGGTGCTTGGGGGGGGGCAACAGTGGGAGGGTATTTTTGGAGTGTTGGACTGGATGGTCCATTGGCCTGATCCAACATTGGCTTCTTTTATGTTCTTAGGTCCTTAAGGTATAGATAGGAACTCTCAGTCTGGGGCAAGGGATGCTCTGTATTCTTGGTGCTTGGGGGGG
>NW_015167144.1:134392-136941 GCF_001447785.1 Gekko japonicus | reverse complement strand
TCCTGCTGGGCGTGGCCAACTCAGGAGCCAGCCGGAACTCCATTCCTGTGCGTTCCTGCCCAAAAATAGCCCTGGTTGCCAGCAATTTCGGCGGGAACACCTGGGGAGGTCCTTAATGGGGGTGGGGTGAACTGAATGGCGTCTTGCCGAGGGTTCCTAGAAGCTGGTGTCAGCCCAGAATCCAACAATTTCCAGAAGAATTTGTAGGTGGTAAAGGGGGCAAGGCAAGGAGAACACGAGAGCAAAGGTTTCTGGATGGAAGCACCACAGGCTTAAGGGACAGATGAGAGAAAAGGAGGTGCTCGTGAAGGAACAGGTGGCTGTAGGAATGGGAGCAGCAGAGATTACGGATCAGGAGCATTCGTGACAGAACAGAGGGTCAGCTGTCAATGCAGAAGAGAGGATTTGGGTCAAGTTATGAGGATGGAAAGGAGAGAGATATTTTGCAGAGCTCTGTGGAATATCTTCTAGATGTCCATTTCATCCCGGCAAGCAAAAGGCACAATCAGGCATTTGTCTTGAGAAGCCTGATGCTGAAGCGACTTCGTTCTACAGAAACCACATTTTCTGAAGCTGATCTACCAGATTGCTAACCTGGGCCCACCAGGTCACACACACCCTGCAGCAGCGCTAAGTTTCTAAAAAGAAAAAAAATTCTGCAAGCTGCCATTCAAAAGTACCACATACCAGTGTTTTCATGGACTTCATCCGTAGTCCACCTTTCTCAAGGAGACTCAGGCAGGTTACAAAATTTTAAAACAATGTAATAAAACAAGTGTGATACAAACACTAAACAATGCAATCGAAGTGGATTACAAAATTTAGAAAACAATGTATTAGAAAAGAGGACGAGACATAAAATAAGCAGTGCAATGAGAAGTGCCTTAATTAATTTTAATCAACATTTTAATTACAACCCTACCCCCTTTATGCGCATGCCCTCATGGAGAACTCCATCTTACACCTTCTGCAGAATAATAGGGGGGAGGGGTAGGCCTTCTCAACCTTCTCTGGCTGTTCCACTATGTTGGAGCCACAGCAGAGAATCGTCAGCTAGGAGCGACTGTCAGAAAAAGTTGCACGGCGAGGTTAATTAACCACCTGACTGTTTTTTAAAAGCGAGCATCACAAATGTTCTTCTGGCCATCTGCTTTTTTGGACGATGTTACCCTCCGTGGTTAGCAATGTGTAAGTGGCCACCTTTTAAACAATTAGCCAATTCAAACAGCAGCCGGGTTTCTTAGCTTCTGTTCAAGCCATCAGGCAGTCTGAGGATTTGGCTAAGATGCAGGCTGCTTTCAGCAACATCCTTTAGAGGCACACAGCTTTGAGCTGTAATTTCACTGTCTTTCAGCGGCTGCTTTGAATTTGCATGTAAGAGGGTGAACTTCAAAACATCCTGCCGTTGACAAGCCTGAAGAACAAAACGAACGGCAACAGAGTCTCAGAGCCAGGAGGTAATATCAGGGGAAGGCCTCGGTCTCTGTGCCCTGTTGTTGGCCCTCCAGAGGATCATTTGAGGATGATTGGATAATGAACAACACTACTAACCCTCACTTTGGGTGTATAGTATGGTATAAACGTTATATTGATGATTTATTTCTGATTATTAAGAACATGGACTCTGTGATGCCTTTTTTTCCAGTGGATTAATTCAGTCCACGAATCCATAAAATTCACCCACAAGGCTAGTTCCTCTGAGGTTGCTTTTCTAGACACTATAGTGTACATTAAGGATGGACAAGTAGCAGTTCGCCCTTACCATAAGGAAACAGACAGAAATTCTTTACTGCATTTTAATTCATATCATGTGAAGCACTTGAAAACAAATTTACCCTATGGCCAATTCCTCAGGGCTAAAAGAAACTCTACTACAAGGGAGGATTATGAAATAGAAATAGAAAGACTATCTGGTATATTTAGAGACAGGGGGTATCCTAGCTGGGTCATCAGCAATGCCCGGTTCAGAGCCGATCGCCGCAATCGCCAGGAATTATTCCAAACAAAAATGGAGGATTGTTTACAGGACAGGTTAAGCTGGGCGATCGATTACACAAATAGAGCCTTTGGTGTTAAAAGAATAATTCTGAAACACTGGCATATTTTGAGTGATATTTCGGCTTGCCAACTTCCACCACGTGTGGGTTTTAGGAGAACACAAAACATCAAAGACAGTATTGTGAGAGCTGATACCTTTAAGATACAACAACAAGATTGCCTACCGAAAGGGCACTTTAAGTGTGGGAAGTGTGCTGCCTGTCCCCTTATGAGAGAGACAGGTGTGCTTGATTTCCCAGAGGTTAATGTGAAGAAACAACTTATGCAGTTCTCCTCTTGTTCGATTAAATCTTTTAAGATACAACAACAAGATTGCCTACCGAAAGGGCACTTTAAGTGTGGGAAGTGTGCTGCCTGTCCCCTTATGAGAGAGACAGGTGTGCTTGATTTCCCAGAGGTTAATGTGAAGAAACAATTTATGCAGTTCTCCTCTTGTTCGATTAAATCCACTGTATATTTAATTACCTGTTGTTGTGGATTGAGATATGTCG
>NW_015167144.1:133000-133129 GCF_001447785.1 Gekko japonicus | reverse complement strand
CCAATATAATAATGCCCCTATATAAATCAATGGTGAGACCTCATTTGGAATACTGTGTGCAGTTCTGGGCACCACACCTTAAAAAGGATATTATAGCTTTGGAAAAAGTGCAGAAAAGGGCAACTCGAA
>NW_015167144.1:127459-132952 GCF_001447785.1 Gekko japonicus | reverse complement strand
GGAAAGGTTAAAGCGCTTAGGGCTCTTTAGCTTGGAGAAAAGACGACTGAGGGGTGACATGATCGAGGTTTATAAGATTATGCATGGGAAAGAGCAGGTAGAGAAAGAGGTACTTTTCTCCCTTTCTCACAATACAAGAACTCGTGGGCACTCCATGAAACTGCAGAGCGGTCGGGTTAGAACGGATAAAAGGACGTCCTTCTTCACCCAAAGAGTGATTAACACTTGGAATTCACTGCCACAGGAAGTGGTGGGTGCTACAAGCATGGATGGCTTCAAAAGGGAATTAGATAAGCATATGGAGCAGAGGTCCATCAGTGGCTATTAGCCACAAGGTATAGCTAGGGGCTCTGGGGCAAGTGATGCTCTGTCTTCTTGGTGCTTGGGGGGGTCAACAGTGGGAGGGCTTCTAATGTCCTGGCCCCACTGCTGGACCTCCTGATGGCACTGGTATTTCTGGCCACTGTGTGACACAGAGTGTTGGACTGGATGGGCCTTTGGCCTGATCCAACATTGGCGTCTCTTATGTTCTTATGTTCTTATGTAAGATGTTCTGACCTGTTGAAAAGGAAACCTTGGATTAAAGAAAGAAATACCAACATATAATTATTCTTGTTTTGTGAATATGTGAACAGCTGCAGCAATTGTTTTGTAAACTGACATATTTGATTGCTGTGCCCTTTGGTTATATGGCTGCTCTGTGAGACAGGATGCTGGACTAGATGGACCCTCCCTGGTCTGGTCCAGCAGGGCTCTTCTGATGTTCTTGCGTTCTTAATAGCAACAACAAAAACCCTTGCACTGAAATCCAAGCTACTTGTATGGATCTCTTCCAGTTCCAGCACAGCCATTATCCTCAAAAATCCAAAAGACAAAGCGGCTCGGGGGGGGGGGAGTGCAGAAATATCCATCTGTTGCACAAACACATTGATTCTGAACATTTCCCTGCCTCCAGTTTCAAGAGATTCCTTTATGCCAGTTTTATGCTAGATTTCCTGTCTGCTTCGTAAATTCCATCCTGCGTGGCCCAGGCTGCCCGCTCGCCTCCTGTCTTGATGAACGGTGGGGGAAGAGGGCAAAGACACGTGCGATGGACTAGCCATGGCGGCTGAGGGCAGAAACCAATGGTCAGCTCAGGCCCGGCTGGGCAAAGTTGGTGGAGTTTTGCAGAGAGTGGTAACGCCCTCTGTCTGTTGGGAGTGGCTTTCATTACAGGAGCTTTTCTGGCATGGATAAACATTGCTCTGTCACATGTATATGATAGGAAAGGTTTTGTGGGAAACAGTCTACGATATTTTCCACTCACCTGCTCCATCTTTCTTTCATGCACTGGAAGGAATTCCCCCCCCCCAGTGAAAAGCAACAGTTTGGGTCCAAAGGAGTTGTTCTCCCTGTGTGGAAGGCGCCTTCTGTTCATGTAAAAGCAAAGCATTGTGGAACGTGCCTCCATTCATCCCACACAAGGCTCTTGGGATCCAGACTGAAGAAATGGGCCCGCACACAAAAGCTCACACCCAGATTTAAACTCTGTTAGTCTTAAAGGTGCCACAGGACTCAAATTCAGTTTCATTTCCCCCACATAGTTAGGATTTCTATTTGTAAAAGATGGAGATGCCCTACAGTTTTCCCACATGATCCTCAACAAAGGTATTTTATTATGCAGAACAAAGAACGCTCTGCAGACAACTGCATGATGGGCTGAGGAGAGATCTGCCCTCGTAGGACCACCTGCTCCCCCTCCCCCAATCCCCAATCCCCAAACCTTTAGGAACTCCGGATACATAATTGCCATATTTGCCCAACTGGAAAACAACCATAAATGTAACAGTCCTTCCTTCCTTCCTTCCTTCCTTCCTTCCTGCCTGCCTGCCTGCCTGCCTGCCTGCCTGCCTGCCTGTCTGTCCCGACTTTCTCACAGGGATTCAAAGTGGATTAATCAGAGTGAATTGATGTAATCAACCAAATGGATAATTCAATAAAAAATGCAAGCGGATTAGGATCGTTGAAGTCTGGAACCGGCTGAACATCTAAAAGACAGAACTGAAGCACAGCATAAGAATTCACATGATACAATAAACAGTGCAAAACTTACGTAGCAGGATCCTTCTTACAGGACACTGTGTACAGTGGTATATACCACAGTGCCTTATTATTTGTCCAGGTAACTTTGTCAACCCCCTTTTTACAGCGTAACCTGTGTGATTCAGTTTGTGGAGAGTTGGGGCCCTTCCTGGCCTCCTTGGGCAGTCCGTTCCATGGGGTGGGGGCACCAGCAGAGAAACCACACGTACAGGCAGTTTTTGATTTTGCCCATGCGCAGGTCTGCAACGCAGAAGACCCTGCTGAGATGATCAAAGCTGTTGTTGCAGAGAGGTGGTAAAAAAGGTTATATACAAAAAGTTTTCTTTTTACCATATATACCTGGAACTTATATGTGAATTAAAGACAACTCCCCTTTCTTCTCGGCAGCGTATGGGTGTGTGTGTGGGGGGGAGTGTCTTGGTCTCATTCTGGCGAATACCACAGTCTCTTTCCAGTGATATGCATTTTTAATAATCCATCCTGCTATTTCACAGTGTATATTTCCATGTGGCCCACCAGATGGCGGTCTTTTTGTTGAGAGTAGCAAATAAGGTTCCTTTGTGGAGCTCTCCAACACCGGGCGGGCGGAGGGGGGGGGTATTTATTAACAGACTCAAATTAATGTGCCACCTCCATCGTTTTAAGAAGCCTCACTCATTCAAGGCTTTGCGGTTGGATTGAAGAATGCATTAAATGAAACGTGAACATAACTGAAATAGAGGGAAATGACAATGGCTATTACATCTATTATAAAATATGCAAAAGGTATATTTAACAATATAAGATGTAGAAACATATTTTTACTGAGAGATGTACGGACGACTTAACAGCCAACTCAAAGAGCTGGAGATTCTCCCATTGAATGTTTGTATGTACTATTGTTTGTTTTTTGTTTGCCTTTGTCCTTTTGTTATATATAAAAGAAAGATGCCTCACTCGTTCAGCTAAAGCTGTCTTCAATGAAGGCTTCTGTTCCCATGTACTACATGCAGGATCCTTCTTCCTGTGAATCATAATGAAGCACCGTCTTTGTTATGTCCGCTGACTGCCACTAGGCACCAGCGATTTGCTGCCGAGCTTAACTCCCTAGGAACAATAGGGACTAGGCTCCTGGATTTTCCTTGGGGAACCAATAGGGACTTTGGCGGGAGGTTTGAACCCACCAATAGGATCTAGGGGTGTTCCCAGGTACTGTATATCGTTGGCCACCCGGCCGGTATTATGTGTCCTAGTTGTGTACCAGTAACCCGTGCTGGTCACTATATCCGTCTCTGTGGTTTCTACGTGTGTCTAATCCCACCCTCGTCGCCATTGTTGTGTAGTGGGTTAGACACATGTAGCAACCACAGAGACGGAGGTAGTGATCAGCATGGGTTACTGGTGCACATCTGTCATTGCTGATTTTTTTCCAGGAGGACTGAAAGACAATTACATTTAAGAGGATTTACTCAGGGACAGGGCTACACGAGGCGGAGTCGCCAGTTCTGGGTTGGGAAACCCCTGGAGATTTTGGGGGGGGGTACAGCTGGGGGGGGCTTTGGCGGGGTCTAATGCCAGAGAGCCCACCTTCCAAAGCAGCCATGTCCTCCAGGGGAGCGGATCTCTCTCACCCGGAGATCAGTTGTAATCCCAGGAGATCCCCAGCAACCGCTTGGAGGCTCAAACAGCAGAGATGCACAGAAGGGAGTAAACCCCTACAAAGCCAGCTTGGTGTCGTGGTTACGTGCGCGGACTCTAATCAGGGAGAGAACCGGGTTTGATTCCCCACTCCTCCACTTGCAGCTGCTGGATGATCTTGGGTCAGTCACAAGTTCTCTCAGGGCTGTTCTCTCAAGGGCAGTTCTGTCAGAGCTCTCTCAGGGAGCCTGTTGTGGGGAGGGGAAGGGAAAGACTCCCTTGGGTAGTGAAGGGTGGGGTATAAATCCAATCTCCTCCTCCTCCTCCTCCTCCTCCTCCTCCTCCTCCTCCTTCATAATACAAAACAACCAAAAGACCAAAAACGTGCATAAATAACTAAAAATATATATTCAACATTCAATTAATCTAATATTTTATTTTTATTTATTTTTTGCTGCCATCTTGTTCTTGTTTAATCTGTTGTGAGCTGCCCTGAGCCCATCGTGGGACAGGGCAAGATAGAAATGCAATAAAATAAAATAAAATAATTAAATAACCAAAGCCTATATAAATAGAGTAGTTTTTCAAAAATGCAATATAATAGAAACTAAACAGTACACAGTCCAAATACAAAAACAGTTTGATATGCAAACAGTCCCATTAACCCGCCTTCAGAAATAGTCCAAGTCAAATTCCTCAAAAAGTGAAAAGTCCACAGATAGATGCTTATCATTCCTCTTTAAAAAAAAACTCGCCTCATCGCTTGTGTCTCCACTTCACAGCCCCGCCAGCTTCAAGTTGCTGTTATCTCCCTGCTTCCTCAAGAGTGGGACACCAGCCAGAGAGAAACGGCTGAGAAACCAGTAAAGATACAGCAGTTCAGTTGTTGTTGTTCAGTCGCACAGTCGAGTCCGACTCTTCGCGACCCCATGGACCAGATCACGCCAGGCCTTCAGGACTTCCGCCGTCCTCTGCTCAACTTCATGTCTGTTGCATCGATAATGCTGTCTAACCATCTCATCCTTTCCCGTCTCCGTCTTCTTTGACCTTCGATCTTTCCCAGCATCAGGGTCTTCTCCAGTGAGTGCTCCCTTCTCATTGGGTGGCCAAAGTATTTGAGCTTCAGTTTCATTATCTGGCCTTCCGGGGAACAGTCAGGGTTGATTTCTTTTAGGATTGACTGATTTGATCTTTTTGCAGTCCAAGGGACTCTCAAGTGTCTTCTCCAGCACCATAGTTCAAAAGAATCTATTCTTCGGCGCTCGACCTTCCTTATAGTCCAACTCTCGCAGCCATACGTGACTACTGGGAATACCATTGCTTTGACCATGTGGACTTTTGTTGGCAGGGTGATGTCTCTACTTTTTATCATGCTGTTTAGGTTCGCCATCGCTTTCCTCCCAAGGAGCAGGCGTCTTTTAATTTCATGGCTGCTGTCACAGTCTGCGATGATCTGGGATCCCAGGAACGTGAAGTCTGTCACTACTTCCACCACGACTTCCCCTTCTATTTGCCAAGGAGTGATGGGGCCGGACGCCATGATCTTAGTTTTTTTGATGTTGAGCTTCAAGACCACTTTTGCGCTCTCCTCTTTTACTCTGAGCAAGAGGCTCTTAAGGTCCTCTTCACTTTCTGCCATTAGAGTGGTATCGTCTGCATATCTGAGGTTGTTGATCTTTCAACAACCTCAGAAGTTCAGTACACCAATGGAAAGGTGATGCACATTGGAGCCAAAAATCCTAAATATAAATACACATTGATGGGGTCTGAACTGGCAGAGACTGATCAAGAGAG
>NW_015167144.1:120540-126967 GCF_001447785.1 Gekko japonicus | reverse complement strand
GCTTCTAGTGTCCTGGCCCCACTGGTGGACCTCCTAATGGCACCTGGTATTTCTGGCCACTGTGTGACACAGAAGAGTGTTGGACTGGATGGGCCTTTGGCCTGATCCAACATTGGCATCTCTTATGTTCTTATGAAAGATCTGCTCACCAGCTTCGCTACTGAATAATACACAGCATCTCGTTCATTCTTCATCCCACAGAGTCCACCTTCCCAAGCAGCCATCTTCTCCTGGGAAACTGTTTCTCTGTCCCCTGGAGACCAGCTGTCATCCCAGGAGATCTCCAGCCACCCCCTGGAGGTTGGCAGCCATCAGACACAGGGCACAGAGACCCAGACAGGGGCACAGGATGCCGGGGGGGGTCACTGAGATTTTAGTAATGGTCTTTGGCCCTCCTCCCTGGTTCTAGCGTCATGTGTTTATGTGTTTTTATTGAATCATTTTATAATTTTGAATATTTTTAATTGTTTAAATGCTTTTTATGTGTGCCACCTTGGGGCTCTGATCATCCGGAAAGGTGGCACACACGTGTTTTGAACAAATAAATATATACAAATTGTCCCGCAAGTAAAACCGTAGGGATAAAGGAGTGTCCATTACTCTTTGGGTGAGTAAGGACTTCCTTTTTGTTTTGTTGTTCAGTTGCACAGTCGAGTCCGACTCTTCGCGACCCCATGGACCACATCACGCCAGGCCCTCCCGTCTTCCGTCGTGCTCTGGGGTTTGCTTAACTTCATGTTCATTGCCTCAATAACACGGTCTGACCATCTTTGACCTTCCATCTTTCCCAGCACTATCAGGGTCTTCTCCAGTGAGTGCCCCCTTCTCATTGGGTGGCCAAAGTATTTGAGCTTCAGCTTCAGTCTCTGGCCTTCCAGGGAACATTAATTTCACAAGTTCTTATATTGTGAGAAAGGGAGAAAAGCACTTCTTACTCCTTTCTCCGCCTTCTCTATTCCATGCAGAGGTTTGTGAACCTCTGTCATGTCACCCCTCAGTTATCGTTTCTCCAAGCAAAAGAGCCCTCGCCTCTTTCACCTTTCTTCATCGGGAAAGGCCTTCCTTTTCTGCACTTTTTCCAATGCTATATCTTTTCTGAGGTGCGGTGACCTAACTGTACATACTCCAAATGAGACTGGACCATAGATTTATACAGGGACATTATGATACTGGCTGGTTTGTTTTCAATCCCGTCCTAATAATCCCCGGCACAGCATTTCCCTTTATTATCACCATCACACACTGAGTCAACATCTTCAGTGAGTTATCTACTACGACTCCAAGATCTCTGTCTTCGTCAGCCTCCGCCAGTTTGGACCCCATCAACATGTATTTATAGCTGGGATTTTTGACTCCAATATGCATCACTTTGTCCTTGGCCACATTGAACCCCATTTGCCATGTTGACGCCCACTCGCCCATCCTTGACAGATCCCTTTGGAGTGCCTCACAATCCTCACTGGTTCTCACCACCCTGAACAACTTTGTGTCATCTGCAAATTTAGTCACTTCACTGCTTACGCCCAACTCCAAATCTTTAATGAACAAGTTAAAAAGCAGTGGACCGAGTACTGATCCCTGCAGTACCCCACTGCTTACTACACTCCACTGAGAAAACTGCCCATTTAGACTCACTCTTTGTTTCCTGTTAATTAGTCAGTTTTTGATCCACAAGAGGACTTGTCCTCTAATCTTATGACTAGTGAGTTTACTTAGGAGCCTTTGATGAGGAACTTTATCAAAAGCTTTCTGGAAGTCTAGGTCAACAACATCTACTGAGTCACGCTTGTCCATGTGTTTTTTCGCCCCCTCCAAAAACTGTTTAAGTTTTGTGCATGGAGAGGTAACTTGAGCACACACACACACCCGTGCCTATTCCCCAGCCTGACATGGATCTAAGGGAGGGGGAGGTGTTTGTGAATTTCCTGCATTGTACAGGGGGTTGGACTAGATGACCCTGGAGGTCCCTTCCAACTCTATGATTCTACTAATCTCCAGGGAGACCCACGTGTCCCAGCACCCCAAACCATTTCTGATCAGAAAATTGTGCGTGGGGTAGGGTGGGGGAGTAATCACGGTTCAAACCAGGCGCCATACGAGCAGGAGCCCACCGCTGACCTCTGACAGTTACTCAGCGTGGGGACCCCAGACCCAACCTGAGGAAGCTGTACAACATCAGAAGGGGCAAAGGGACCCCCCCCAAGCTGCCAGATCCATGGGAAACTTGCCCTGTGGTGCTGCTGCTGAGCGACACACCTGGTGTGTGGGAAGCTTGCCTGAGCCCCACTTGGAGCCGAGGGGGCTTCTCTGAGGAGAGGCCCTCAAGCCCCACAGCTGGGCTTGGAAGCCCGAAGAAGGCCGTGGACCGTGGCTGCCGCCCTAAAATGCAGATCTGCCGCCATCCCCTTTCGCTCTCTGACAGGCAGCATATGGGAAACATTAAAATAAATAGCGGTCCCTTTATCGCCATGACAACAAGATGGTCAGGATGAATTACCCTTCTGGGGATTCGCAGTATGAGGCCTTGCCTCTCAGGGTCAGGCAGGGATACAGGGGGGGAGGTGCTCTGTCCCTGGGGGGGGGGCACAGGCTGCCCTTCTTTGCCCTGCCCCGATTCTCTTACTCATTAAAAGCACACTTAGTTCAAGCCCAGGGACAACCTCTTTCGGATTAAAATACCCCACGTCATTCGACTCATCAGTGTGCGGAGACTGCAATACAAAAGGCCAGCGCTCTGCTGGGGGTTATTAGGAAGGGGACTGCAAACAAACCAGCCAGCTATCATAACGCCCCTGTATAAATCGATGGTGCGACCTCATTTGGAGTGCTGTGTACAGTTCTGGTCACCAGACCTCAAAAAGGATATTGTAGCACTGGGAAAAGGGCAGAAAAGGGCAGCTAGAATGATAAAAGGGTTGGAACACTTTCCCTAGGAGGAAAGGTTAAAGAAGTCAGGGCTCTTTAGCCTGGAGAAATGACGGCTGAGGGGTGACATGATCGAGGTCTATAAGATTACAGGATTCAAAAGAGAAGCCCACTATTGATCTGTAGATATCAGTCATCCGCCAGCAGAATGAAAGCCGTTTCTGTCCCACGACCGGGCCCTGATTCCAGACTGAAACAGCTCAAGGAAGGAGGCACCTGAAGCTCCTTCACCACCACATCCTCGCCCGTCTTTCCCCCAAAGAGAAGCTGGAGACGAGTCCACCCGTGGTGAGATCTTCCTTGCCTCAGGAAAGCTTCTGGAGCAGGGGGCAAACAACGGTCCCCTTGACTTTCTTCGCTCCAAGCAAAGAGATGACAATGACCCTGGCCAAAGGTCCTCTCAGTCCCCCCCCCCCGGGCAAGAGTTTGTGACCTAAAATGGGCAAGGATGTCATGGGCCGGAAAGGGGGGGGGCCTTCACCAATGTTCCCTCTAAGCTGAGCTAGTGTGAGCCAGCTCACAGTTTTTTAGCCTCCGGCTCACACATTCTTGTCTTTGCTCAGGAAGGGATGGCTCCAGTGCAAACTAACTTATGTGGCAGCCGAACGGATCGCTCCCAGCTTTAATGCCAGCAGCTCACAAAGTAGGATTGTTGCTCACAGGACTTCACAGCTTAGAGGGAGCACTGGGCTTCACAACTCCAGGTGACCTGTCAGCACCAGGGAGGAGGATCGAGGCTGAAATGATTCAAGCAGCTATGAAAAAAGAGTCGCTTCTGACAGGGTGGTCTGCTTCAGTGGCAGAACAATAAGCTTTTCCTGCAATGGCCCCAGACCAATGTTCTCTCTAAGCTGAGTTAGTGTGAGCTACCTCACAGGTTTTTTAGCCTCCAGCTCACAGATTATGGTCTTAGCTCAGGAACCTCTGGAGCAAACTGATTTGTGCGGCAGCCAAACGGCTCGCTCACAACTTTAATGCCAGCAGCTCACAAAGTAGGATTTTTGCTCACAAGGCTCCACAGCTTAGAGGGAGCATGGCCGCAGATGGAAATCAGGCCCTTTTTCGTCGTCCCTGAATCATTCCCTCTTTCTTTCATTCCTCTTGCCCCAGAGCCATTGCCTGCCTTTCCCTTTCCTGCAGTTCATCTGCCTGTCTTTTCCTAGCCTGTGATATCACAGCAGCTCAGCCAATGGAAGCCACAGACTCCTTCCACCACCACAAATCTCATAGACAAGAGTCATTCCTGGAGATGAGATCGGAATAGTTTCATCTCCCTTCCCTAAGTAAACATGCCCCCTACCTGGCTTGCATCAGTAAGCACGATCTAATGGGCATTACCTGATTAAAAGCTTTCTTGTCAGCTAATTGTATCAGCAGGCAGAAAAAATGACAACAACTCACTACTGCGCAGACATTAATTGAATATGTATGTGTTTTTGCTTGGATAAACACTACAGATGATTCATTAACGCACAAGGCACCGAGAATTCCCGTTGCCCGGCATAAACGTGCATTGATTATCCTGATGTTTTGTTGGAGTTAAAGCTTTTCATATGGAGCCTCTCTGGTCTGAAATAGTCACCTATGAAATCAATAATGAATGAGACCACAGTGATTAATGACAGCAAATAATTGTTCATGGTTTTCCATTCTGTAGGCAATGGCTTTTTTGAAAAGCATCCAGTGATCCACTGCAGAAAAACTGTGGGTGTCCCCCCCTTTTAAGAGTGGGAGACCGGATGAGGAGTGTTAAGTACGGTTGAAGGTATCACACTGTCTTCATTAGATCTGAACTTTCCATAATCCCATTTCACCCTGCATTTCTGTCTTTCATGGGCTCTTGAGACTACTGTTTGTTGACTCCCCCCCCCCATCTCCTTTAGAAAAGGTCTACCGAGTGAGGCACTCGCCTCCTTTGAAGACGCGGGATCCAGTCCATGAAAGGTAATCCTGTAATAAAACGTTGATGTTCAAGGGGACGCTGATCTCTGCTTTGTTTTTGTCACCACAGCAAAGTTAGGTTTGAACCACCACGTGTATAAATCGATGGTGCGACCTCATTTGGAGTACTGTGTACAGTTCTGGTCACCACACCTCAAAAAGAAGAAGAACTCACTACTGCGCAGACATTAATTGAATATGTATGTGTTTTTGCTTGGATAAACACTACAGATGATTCATTAACGCACAAGGCACCGAGAATTCCCGTTGCCCGGCATAAACGTGCATTGATTATCCTGATGTTTTGTCGGAGTTAAAGCTTTTCATATGGAGCCTCTCTGGTCTGAAATAGTCACCTATGAAATCAATAATGAATGAGACCACAGTGATTAATGACAGCAAATAATTGTTCATGGTTTTCCACTCTGTAGGCAATGGCTTTTTTGAAAAGCATCCAATGATCCACTGTAGAAAATCTGTGGGTCCCCCCCCCCTTTTAAGAGAGGGAGACCGGATGAGGAGTGTTAAGTATGGTTGAAGGTATCACACTGTCTTGATTAGATCTCAACTTTCCGTAATCCCATTTCACCCTGCATTTCTGTCTTTCATGGGCTCTTGAGACTACTGTTTATTGACTTCCCCCTCCATCTCCTTTAGAAAAGGTCTACCGAGTGAGGCACTCACCTCCTTTGAACACGCGGAATCCAGCCCATGAAAGGTAATCCTGTAATAAAACGATGTTCAATGTGCCGCTGATCTCTGCTTTGTTTTTGCCACCACAGCAAAGTTAGGTTTGAACCACCACGTGTATAAATCGATGGTGCGACCTCATTTGGAGTACTGTGTACAGTTCTGGTCACCACACCTCAAAAAGAAGAAGAAGAAGAAGAGAGGAGATAGGATTTATACCCCGCCTTTCACTACCCAACGGAGTCTCAGAGCGGCTTACAAACTCCTTTCCCTTCCCCTCCCTGTGAGGTAGGTGGGGCTGAGAGAGCTCTGACAGAAATTGCTCTTTTTCAAGAACAGCTCTTATCAGAACTACGGCTTGCCCAAGGTCATACAGCAGGTGCAAGTGGAGGAGTGGGGGAATCAAACCCGGTTCTCCCAGATTAGAGTCCGCGCACTTAACCACGACACCAAACTGTAGTATATTATAGCATTGGGAAAAGTGCAGAAAAGGGCAACTGGAATGATAAGAACATAAGAACATAAGAGACGCCAATGTTGGATCAGGCCAAAGGCCCATCCAGTCCAACACTCTGTGTCACACAGTGGCCAGAAATACCAGTGCCATCAGGAGGTCCACCAGTGGGGCCAGGACATTAGAAGCCCTCCCACTGTTGACCCCCCCCCCAAGCACCAAGAAGACAGAGCATCACTTGCCCCAGACCCCCTAGCTATACCTTGTGGCTAATAGCCACTGATGGACCTCTGCTCCATATGCTTATCTAATTCCCTTTTGAAGCCGTCCATGCTTGTAGCACCCACCACTTCCTGTGGCAGTGAATTCCAAGTGTTAATCACTCTTTGGGTGAAGAAGTACTTCCTTTTATCTGTT
>NW_015167144.1:113971-119942 GCF_001447785.1 Gekko japonicus | reverse complement strand
TTCGCTTGGAGAAACGACAGCTGAGGGGTGACATGATTGAGGTTTACAAGATGATGCATGGGATAGAGCAGGTAGAGAAAGAAGGACTTTTCTCCCTTTCTCACAATACAAGAACTCGTGGGCACTCCATGAAATTGCTGAGCAGTCGGGTTAGAACATTTAAAGGGAAGTCCTTCTTCACCCAAAGAGTGATTAACACATAGAATTCACTGCCACAGGAAGTGGTGGCGGCCACAAGGTATGGACAGCTTTGATAGGGAATTAGATAAGCATACAGAGCAGAGGTCCATCCGTGGCTATTAGCCACAAGGTATTGATAGGAGCTCTCAGTATGGGACAAGTGACGCTCTGTATTCTAGGTGTTTGGGAGGGCTTCTGGAGTTCTGGCCCCACTGCTGGACCTCCTGATGGCACCTGGTATTTTTGGCCACTGTGTGACAGAGAGTGTTGAACTGGATGGGCCTTTGGCCTGATCCAACATTGGCTTCTCTTACGTTCTTATGTCTGGGGCAAGTGATGCTCTATTTTACTGGCGCTTGGGGGATGACAGTGGGAGGCAAGTGACGCTCTGTATTCTAGGTGTTTGGGAGGGCTTCTGGAGTTCTGGCCCCACTGCTGGACCTCCTGATGGCACCTGGTATTTTTGGCCACTGTGTGACAGAGAGTGTTGGACTGGATGGGCCTTTGGCCTGACCCAACATTGGCTTCTCTTAGGTTCATAACCCAAGGCATGGACCCTTTGGCCTGATTCCCTGTGAGCTTGGAGCAGAAACGTATCTTATTCTCTTACGGAGTGAGGGCCACAATCAGGATGCTCTGCTTGTTTGTTTGTTTCTTAGACAAAGGGAACTGTGAGGAGGGACCATTTGGAGCAGGACAAGAGTGTGTGTGGGGGGGAGACTCCCCCCTCCCTCCCCCCAAGCTGCTGTTTCCCCAAGAAGTCCAAGCAGCCCCCAGGGTCACCTGTGGTCAGGAAAATAGAATGGGTGGGGAAGAGTTAACTGCCCATGGGGAAGCCAGAAACAGGGAAGAAACTCAACCCAAAACAGAAGAATGAATAACCAGAGGCTGAGAAAAAGGACAAAAATAACTGATTACGGAATATGTTATTTTAATAAATCTCTTTTTAAAAAAACCAACAACCCTAGAGCGGGGGTGTCAAATATGCAGCCCGGAGATCGGATCAGGCCACACACCCCCCCCGGAGGGCTTCTCTCAGGCCCGCAGTGGAACTGGCTGTCTTCTGCTTCCAGTTCTGCTGCGTCATTGTAGGTTTGCAGGTTTACAGATACACACCTGAACAGCATACTCAAGACTGCAACAGCACAGACATTTTGATGCAATAATTCAGAGCAAGGGGTGTCACTGTTAAATAAACAAAATATTGCAAGAGTTCTAATGTTTTAGGCATGTTTTTATTTTACATTTTAAAAACCCTTTTGTGTTTTTGTCCTTTACGAAGTTTGTATCTCCGCTACCTGGCATTACCTTTTATGACACACATGGCCCGGCCCGACAAGGTCTCATTTATGTCAGGTCCAGCCCTCATAACAAATGAGTTCGACACCCCTGCCCTAGAAGATATGTGGTATATATCTTCCCCTGCCCCACCTGGCCTGTCTCACAGGGTTGTTGTAGTGGTCTCATGGTGGAAGAGGAAGGAATGCGGCTGTATGCCCCTTTGGGTTCCCATTGGATAGAAATGTGGGGCATAAATGTCTAAATGAAATTCAGAATTAGAATCTTGTGGTGTGTTTGTGGAAGGTATTGCAGGAATTTTGCCTTTTCACAACTGTCTTTTTCCAGTGGGCCGAACAGGCAGGGAGGCCAGGAGGGATTTGTGGTGGATCTTCCGTTGATCAGGGGTTTTAGAGTAGCCTTCCTTTCGGCTATTTATTTTGCTTTGGAAATGTAACTGGAAAGGTGTCATGAAGGCTTCGATACAAGAGTTCACAGACCTTCCAAAATATTATCCTTTGCATGAAAATGGAGCAAACATTTCCTGTGTCTGTGAAGATACCAACGTTAACTGGAAAGAAATCATTGCAGTATCAAACCAGGGTGGCATTTTGATTTGTGTTCAGTCACATCCTGGGGTGCTTTGAATGGACAACCAGTTAATCAGATTAGCTGCCAGGCTTCTAAGCAGTTAGTTCGCCAATTAGATTACGGCTACAGCCGCTCTCAACTGCATATTGCAAAACCAAGTCAGATTTGCAAAGAGGGCTCTGAATCTGATTCAAACAGAAATAATTATGTGCAATACGTTCTTGGCGCTGAAGTCAAGATTTTAAATGTGGTTTTAAAAAATGACACCCTTGATTATAAAACTGGGGTGAGATCAAATCTAGGTTGGAGTGGATAGATACACGGTGAAACGAAAGCACAGTTTTATGTCTCTGTGTCGTCAGGAAGTCCCTCCCCTCCACAAACCCCGCCCTCTTCAAGCTCCGCCCCCAACATCTCCAGGTGTTCCCCAATGGGGCACTGGCTACCCCAGTTAGAAATAGACAGCTGCAAGATCAATCTTCCATAACTTGGAGTCCAGGAGACAAAATTAAAGTCCTCCAAGGTGGAACAAGAAGGTCTCTGCCTCTGAAAGCAGTCAGGCAGTACAGCTACATGTACCTCCTTGGGAAGGGCATTTCCCCAGCACTGGATCATCTACCAAAAAGGCCCTGCTCCTGACAGATGGCAATTGGCATCCATTTTAAAAAATGGCACCTTGAACCTCTCCAAAATGGATTCACCAGCAGCCCTGGGGGAGGGCTTCCATGCGTTACAGAGAAGGTACCTCCAACGGTGTTCTATTTCTTGGTTACATCGGTGCATGAAGGGAGGCTGGCTGACTGGGAGAGGCTGTTGGGTTTTATCACCACAGAAAGAGGTAAACCTTCCCAGGAAGTGATTCAGGTTTATTCCAGACACTCAATAAACAGGATATTTGCTATCAGTCCCATCCAGGGGTAGAACTCCGGGCAGGCCCAGCCAACCTAGTTATTTTAAAGGGTGGACACCATTGATCTAACTATTATTATCTTGGGCTCTCGTTTGCCTGTTTACTTGTGCTGGGTTTTCAGTATTCAGTGTTTTATGTATGGCAGGTTAAAAGAAAACCACAGATGTATTGAATGCAGTCCTGCATAGGGGCTCCCTCCTTAGAACGCTGGCAGAGGATGCTGGCTAACCAGTCCTCAAGGAGGAGGCACAAAGAAAAGTTGGATCCTGGAACAGAAAGAGGGAGAAAGTCCAGAGTGCCAAGCCTAGCTTAGGAAGTTCCTGGAGATTTGGGGGGGGGGTTGCGCGCGCCTGGGGTTGGGGGAGGGAACCGAACAGGGATGTCATGCCATAGAATCCACCTCCCAAAAGGGTCTTTTCCTCCAGGAGAATTGATCTCTGTCACCTGGAAATCAAATGTAAGCCCAGGAGAACTTCAGGCCCAAAAAGAGAGATCACGGGATGGACGGTGGAAATAAGCAGACCAACCGTGAATTTGTTCTCCCAGATTTGAGTCTGCGCACTTAACTATGACACCAAACTGGCTCTCTAATAAGCAGAACAACCGTGAAGTGTTATGCCAAAGAAAAATATCCAAAGACTATTTCGTTCTTATCCAAAATCCAGTTTACTTGGAGCAGCTCAGTCTCTCAGAAACCATTCACAATGACGCCATCAACACGAACGGACCACGTCTATCAAGTCTCGTCCTTGTTCACGAACTTTTTCAGAGTGTGCAGTGTTGAGATTTCTATGTAGTTAATTCATTTAACAAGCAATATGGCCATGTCTCATAGTAACTGTCATCAAGTATTTCTTGTCATAGCCATAGGCCATAAGAACCCAGCGAATAACCCCCTACATATAAGACAAACAAAAAAACCAAACATACATAGATACAAATCTAGACAGAGAAGTAAAACATTGGTAAAGGTTTCCGTTGCTTGAAAGCCAGCCGAATCTGACTCTAGGGGGTGGTGCTCATCACCGTTTCCAAGCTGAAGAGCCAGCGCTGTCTGAAGATGTTTCCATGGTCATGTGGCCGGCATGACTAAACGCTGAGGCACACAAAATAGTGTTACCTTCCTACCAAAGTGGTATCTATCTATCTACTTACCATTTCTTGCTTTCGAACCGTTAGGTTGGCAGGAGCTGGGGCCAGAGACAGGAGCTCACTCCGTCACATGGCACTCGGGTCTCGAACTCCCGACCTACCAACCTTCCAGTCTGCAGCTCAGCATCTTAACCTGTAAGCCACTGCAGCCTCTAAATTAAAACACTGCAGCACAGCAAAATAAAGTAAATAGAATTTTAAAAATATATAGTAATAATTGGTACAATAAAAGAACTGAACACTAAAATGTCGAATAATTATAGTTTGGTTAAAATTCTTGTAGGAGCACCAAGATTAATTTCGTCCTTGTATTTAATGACAGGAAAATAAAAGTAGCCATCTTAAGAGTAATTAAAGATATGTGTGCAAAATCATTTACTGTAGTTATTCTGTAGAAAACGCTCTTCTGTTATTGCTCACACGCAACAGATACTGCGCAATATAACAGACTCCATTTCACAAGAATTGCTTTAGCTGAGCGTGTAGCAATCAGAGTTCTTATCAATTTCTTCTTATAAACTCTTGAAGGAAACATCCCATGTGGACTCTCTAATAACAGAACCCCTCAAGGTCTTTACACACGATAACAGAAGAGAGTTTTCTACAGAATCACTACAGTAAATGATTTTGCACATATATCTTTATTGACTCTTCGTTATTTTTGTCACGGATGTTTTGTTTGAATTTCCACCTTAAAAGTAATGTCTGGGATAGCATCAGCCAACAAAAATTTAATACATTCCTCCTCTGAACTGGGAAAATTAGTAAGGAACTGGGTCAACAGTTTATTTCGAATTGGCTCGTAGTGAGGACAGTGTAAGATATAATGAACAATATTTCCCCCTGATTGGAACTGCAAAAGAAGAGGTGCTGATCCACCAGTATTCTTTGAAGTCTGCCCTGACGGTAAGCAGACGGCATGGTTTGAAAGAGGGCGTGAGCAAACGCCTTCTTTAATGGCGCATTGGAGAGGTCAGCTGAATAACAGGGGTGGGGAATCATTTTTCTTAAACCGAGGGTGCCAAATGGAAAATTTGGTTTGGCGAACCTGGTTAATATCATGCAGAGCGTCTTTTTCAAAAACCCACTCAAAGTTTCATACAGAAACCAGAGTGAGGGTTGCCTCGGTAGCAGTGCTCGGATGGAAGCCTTCTGAGTGCCGTTAAGGGGTATCAAGCCACTAATCACTTTGGGTATAAAGAATGAGTTAAAACCTGGGGTCATTTCCTGCAGGAGCACACAGGAGCGGCGCTTCAGCAGTAAAGAGCCCAGGGGGCGGGCACATGCAAGAAGCCCCACCCCCTGCTCCCAGAAGCCCTCAGTCAGAGCAAGAAACAGCCAGGTAAGCTGCAGAGCTCCCCGCAGTCCAAAACAGTCCAGTGGCACCTTTAATGTCATGCCCAACGTGCCACCCGACCGAGTGGACCCTGATCCCAGGGACTCTGCACCTTCCACATCCAAGGAAGAGCTCCCTGCACCCCTGGACGTAGGTTTTGCAGAGGATGAACACCGACTGCCAGAAGGGTTCACACCTGGAGCCGCTCCTGCAGAGCCGAGCGCAAGCTCCACACCCCCTGATTCCCCTCCACCTGTAGCTTGTTTAAGAGACCAAAGGAGACGGGATTTGACAACCCGGCGCAGGGAAGCACGCATGCGTGGGAGGCGTCCTCTGAGTCCAGAGTATTAACTGGAGCCAGGACTCTGTAATCAGCTGGCAAGTAGGAACACAGGGAACGGGGCTTTTAAGGAAGCCCTCTTCACTACCTACCTCGTGCTGGCAACTGATCACATGATTGAATCGCTGCACCTCGGACCTTGCATCTCGTTTCCTGACTTTCTGCTTGACTCCCTCGGCTTTTT
>NW_015167144.1:103499-113625 GCF_001447785.1 Gekko japonicus | reverse complement strand
TCAAAAAATGAGTCTTCTTCAGGAGATATTATAGAGGTGCCAAAGCTCTCATTTTCATAAAAGTTAGACAACAAGTCTTAAGCATATCACAATTCAGATAGGACTCTGATCTCAATTAACACGCAGTGTTTTTTTCTGGATCCTGGGCGTCTCCTGGAGAGCTTTGGGAGACGCCCAGGTACAAGCTCTCCCTCCTCTGCGAGAACAGATCTGCACGTTCCCCACCCCATTAGCTATCAATCCAAAACAGTCCAGTTGAGCCTGAGCCGTGAGTGTTGCCTTCTGACACACTTCCGGTGATGTCAGGGGGCGTGGCATATGCAAATAAGTTTTGCTAATGAGTTACGCTAATGAGCTCCTGCGCCTCTTTTTCTACTAAATGAACCCTGGTTAAAACATATTCCGCACAAAGAGCAACTGAGACAGCTTGTGTAGCGGCCATCTCCTGCCCCTTGCTCTGGAACCACCTGAGGTCACGTGACCTCAGGGCAAGTCCTCAGCTGGCCGGCCCCTTCACAGGTGTAAGGGAAGGTCTCTAAATTGCAAAGATGATCCCTGACTGCTCCACCCACTGCGTCATTTTTAGCTTTTAAAATTAAACCCCTTCAGTCCTCATCAGCTCCAGTGTGCTGCAAAGCCAGCTGTTCCCCCACCACCACCTATTCTGGGATATGGCCTATCGGCATCTTTTAAAAGGAGAAGGAAGATAGAAAGAGGGAAAACTGCAGATGGTGAGTATGCATTACCGGATTGTGTAAAAAAGCTATTAAGTAGGCATTAATCTTAAGAAAAATTATACGCCATATTTCTGCTCCACTAGACCATTCAGGGTGGCTTATGGTGAATAAATGCAAATCAATATCAACAATAAAAAACATTTGGTGGTGGCGGCAGTAAAATGAATCACAGCAAGCCTATGTAATAGCTCGGGGGGGGGGGAATTAAACATATAACCAGCAAAGGCTTAAGAAAAGAGAAAGAGTTCAGTGGCGCCTTAAGGATTCTAAAAAAACAACTGTGGCTTCCGACGTGAATCCCTTCTTCAGATCTGTGCTGTGGACTCGCTCTTTTCTTCTGCAACAGGCAGACTAACGTGGCTACCCATCTTGATCTATCACCAAAGGCTTAGATTAACAGGGCAGACTTTGCATCAAACCTAAAATATGAGCAAGAGTGTGCACGGTATAGTGGTTAAGAGCAAGGCTCCCTCTAAGCGGTGGTGTCTTGTGAGCAAAAATTCCACTTTGTGAGCTCCTGGCATTAAAGTTGTGAGCCAAATCGATTGGGCTGCTGCATCACTTAGGTTGCTCTGGAGCCCCATCCTTCCTGAGCTAACACTAAACTGTATGAGCCGGAGGCTTAAAAAGTGTGAGCTAGGTCACACTAACTCAGCTTAGAGGGAACACTGGTTAAGAGGGGTGGACTCTTGTCTAGAGAACTGAGTTTGATTCCCCTCTCCTCCCCATGAAACCAGCTGGGTGACCATGGGCCAGTCACAGTTCTCTCGGAGCTGTTCTCTCAAGAGCAGTTCTCTCAGAGCTCTCTCAGCCCCACCTACCTCACAGGGTGTCTGTTGTGGTGGGAGGAAGGGAAGGAGATTGTAAGCCATTCTGAGACTCTGAGTGAAGGGCGGGATAGACATTAAACTCCTCCTCCTCCTCCTCCTCTTCTTCTTCTTCAGCATGATTGACCCTGAAGAGAAGCTCCTTTGGAACTGAGTGCTACACAACCAATGTGTCCCCGAGAACAAAAAGGCCCACCTCTCCACCGGTGAAATAAGCCCATTCCTGCACCAGGACCAACAAGACTGTGAGAGGAACAAAATCCCCGGGGTGTGGTCCTCATGAGGGGCCGAGGGCTGGACAAGGTGGCTCCTCCAAAGAGTGGCCACATCTTGTGTGCATTCCTCTGGGTGCAAGAAGAGGGCGGTGGGGATCTTCACCTGGGAGCAACAAGGGCTCCCGGCAGCCTACTCAAGCAACGAAGAGATCTGCAGCTACGTAGCACTACTCAGCAGTTCCTGTAGGAAAATCTGTGAGCCGTCTTACCCAGAAGCTGAGTAGGTCCAAAGACATGATCAAAATGCCAGCATGGTGTAGATGCTGCAGGAATGGGCTTATTTCACCGATGGAGAGGTGGGCCTTTTTGTTCTCGGGGACACATTGGTTGTGTAGCACTCAGTTCCAAAGGAGCTCCTCCATCGAGGACCCTTGGGCTCCCAGCAGCCTTCTCAAGCAACGAAGAGATCTGCAGCTACGTAGCACTACTCAGCAGTTCCTGTAGGAAAATCTGTGAGCCGTCTTACCCAGAAGCTGAGTAGGCCCAAAGACATGATCAAAATGCCAGCATGGTGTAGATGCTGCAGTACCCAGGTTCGAATCCTCGCTCGTACCATGGAAGCTTGCGGGGTGACCTTGGGCCAGTCATACTTTCTCTCAGCCAGACCTACTTCACAGGGTTGTTGTGAGCATAAAATGGAGGAGAGGTGAATGATGTAAGCCACGTTGGGTCCTCGATGGAGAAAAAAACCAGGTCTTAAATATCTAAATACATAAAAGATTCGGGTCAAAGACGCAATGCCTGACAACAGAATGTTGCAGTTTTAGGGCGTTTAATTCACAAGGAGTCCTTGTGTGAGCATGAAAGAAATAGAGGAACAAGGACATCCAAGTGTAAGCATGAATAAGTGATAAGGGCCAGGAAGAATGTAGAACGGAGAGTGAATAAAATGTCAGATTTCCTGCCAGAGGATGTGGTGATGGCCACAGGAATAAACAGATTTAAAAAGTCCTTAGATAGATTCATGGAGGAGAAGTCTAACAATGGCTACTCACCATGATGACTGAGGGAACCTCCACATTCACAGAATACTCTGAATCCCACAGCCAGGAAGCAACCTCAGGGGAAGGCCTCAGCCTCTCTGCCCTGTTGTTGGCCCTCCAGAGGAACTGGTTGGCCCCTGTGTGTGAGGCGGAAGGCTGGACTAGATGGATCCCCACTGGTCTGATCCAGCAGGGCTCCCCTGATATTCTTATAGATTCATGGAGGAGAAGTCTAGAAATGGCTATTAGCCATGGTGGCTGAGGGGAACCTCCACATTCAGAGGCACTGAACTTCTGAACCTCAGAGCCAGGAGGCAACTTCAGGGGAAGCCCTTGGCCACTGTGCCCTGCTGTTGGCCCTCCAGAGGAACTGATTGGCCTCTGGGTGAGACAGGATGCTGGACTGGATGGACCACTGGTCTGATCCATCAGGCCGCTTCTGATGTTCTTGACATCAGGGGAAGGCCTCGGCCTCTACGCCCTGCTGTTGGCCCTCCAGAGGAACTGGTTGGCCCCTGTGTGAGACAGGATGCTGGACTAGATGGACCCTCACTGGTCTGACCCAGCAGGGCTCTTCTTATGTCCTTATCAGGGGAAGGCCTCAGCCTCTGTGCTCTGTTGCTGGCCCTCCAGAGGAACTGGTTGGCCCCGTTGTGAGACAGGAGGCTGCACTAGATGGACCCTCACTGGTCTGATCCAGCAGGACTCTTCTGATCCTATTATCAGGGGAAGGCCTCGGTGTCTACACCCTGCTGTTGGCCCTTCAGAGGAACTGGTTGAAGACTGTGTGAAGACAGGATGCAGGACTAGATGGACCCTCACTGGTCTGATCCAGCAAGGCTCTTCTAGCAATAGTATATTGCAATTTTATGGCATTTAATTCACAAGGAGTCCTTGTGTGAGCATGAAAGAACTAGAAAAACAAGGACATCCAAGTGTAAACATGAATAAATTATAAGGGCCAGGAAGAATGTAGAACAGAGAGTGAATAAAATGTCAGATTTCCTGCCAGAGGATGTGGTGATGGCCATAGGAATAAACAGCTTTATAAGGTCATTTGATAGATTCATGGAGGATAAGTCTATCAAGGGCTAGTAGCCATGGTGACTGAGGGGAACCTCCATGTTCAGAGGCACTAATCCTCTGAATCCCAGAGCCAGGAGGCAACAGCAGGGGAAGGCCTCAGCCTCTCTGCCATGTTGTTGGCCATCTAGAGGAACTGGCTGGCCACTGTGTGAGATAGGATGCTGGGCTAGATGGACTTTTAGTCTGATCCAGCAGGGCTCTTCTGGGGTTCTTAGAGGAAGGCCTCGACCCCTGTGCCCTGTTGTTGCCTCTCCGGAGGAACTGGCTGGCCACTGTGTGAAATGGGAGGCTGGACTGGATGGACCCTCCCTGGTCTGACCCAGCAGGGATGTTCTGGTGTTATAGATAGATTTATGGAGGATAAGTCTATCAAATGACTACTTGCCATGGTGGTTGAGGGGAACCTCCACATTCAGAGGCACTAAACCTCTTGATCCCAGAGCCAAGAGGAAGGCCTCGGCCTCTCTGCCCTGTTGTTGGCCCTCCAGAGGAACTGGCTGGCCACTGTGTGAGATAGGATGCTGGGCTAGATGGGCTCACTGGTCTGACCCAGCAGGGCTCTTCTGATGTTCTCATCAGGGGAAGGCCTCAGCCTCTATGCCCTGTTCTTGGCCCTCCAGAGGAACTGGCTGGCCCCTGTGTGAGATGGGATGCTGGATGAGATGGACCCTCCCTGGTCTGATCCAGCAGGGATGTTTTTATGTTCTTAGTTCTTGATTGTCATAACCATGTAGGAGACAAAAATCAGTGAAAGTCGGTCAGTCAACCAGTGAGTCAGTCAGTCTGTGTGTCTAGCATGTTTTTATCCTGCTCTTCTGTAACTACTGTTTCTGAAGATTATTTACCTTCCTTGACCACATTTTACTCCTCACCTTTGGATCACTTTGGGGCTTTAGGACGGGCCTCCCTCCCTTCCCAGCCTCCCTCCCAGGCTGGGCGGATCTCATCGTCAGTGCAATTGCATTTTCCCCCACCCCACATCTGTGTGGATACAACAGTCGGGTTTCCTGTTCTGGGTCTGGAAATTCCTGGAGATTTGGGGGGTGGAGTTTGGGGAGAGGGGGGTACGGCAAAGGGAGGACTCTCAACAGGGCAGAGTGGCACTGAGTCCGCCTTCCAAAATAAGGATGCCAGCCTCCAGGTGGGGCCTGGGGACCCCCCGAAATTACAGCTCATCTCCAGACTACAGAGATCAGTTCCCCCGGAGAAAATGGATGTTTGGGAGGGTGGGCTCTCCGGCATTGTATCCCACCAAGGTTCCTGTCCTTCCCAGGTTCCACTCCCAAATCCCCAGGAGCTTCCTAACAATGATCTGGCAACCCTTCCCACCCATCAGGCCCATAGCTACGGGGGAGGGGGGCTGCTGGGGGCTCCACCCCCTTTCTTAAAGGCACAGCCCCACAAGAATTTCTCCTGTAAATGCTTCCCCCCCCAATCATTTTTAAACACATTTTAAAGGTGTGCACTCCTTTAAGCAGAGTGGGGTGCTGTAATTCCTGCACTGAGCAAGGGGGTTGGAGTAGGTGATCTCTAAGATCCCTTCTAACACTGTGCCAAGAAAGTGGTCTCCTTTAAGAGAGTTTTCCAGCCTAAGTGTTAGTTTTCTCAACTATAGAAGTCATCACCCCCACCTGCCGGCTTGTTCTCCAAATTGTTGCTTAGGCTGGCAGAAGTGATTAACTTGCAGCAGCTGAGAACTGTCATGTAAAGTGGTTGACAACTTGCAGTTTAGAGATCTATCCTGGTAGCAGCTTTCTATTGGCTAAATGGTTAAGAACGCCTATGTAGAATAGACAGCTTGAGAAGACTCAGGGGGAGAAGAGACTGCCTCGAAGCTCTCTTCAACGTCCACCCTGTTGCTCTGCTTCCAGAGACTCTGCTCATCATGAATGCCAGTTGAGATGCCAGAGCTATGCACCTGATAGGGAAAGCAGTGTGTAGAGTAGCCAGCTAGGGGTTTTGTTCTGGTTTGCATTCCTTGCTGAACTGTGTACAGTCTTTCCCCTATATATGAGTTGTTCGTTCTTTGTTTTTGTAAGTAAAGTTTTATGTATTTGTATGCAAATTGGAATGAGCTTACTAGCCAAACCCAGATAAGCATTCCCAGGGCCATGCCTACCATCTACCAGAAAATTTATTCTCCCTTCTCTCCCCACCCTGCTTTCTCAGCCTGCTGTTGTCACACTCTGAGGCTAAGATCTGCTGCAGCCTCTGTGCTTTGATTCTAAAAGGCTTGATTCCACAGTAGCTGAGTCATAATCCTCAGAATTCTGGCTTTTCTGCACTGAACCTCAGCTTCACAAGCCATAAAACCCTGGCTATGGGCCTGCCCCCCCCATCCTCCCCCAGTGCCCAGGGGGGCAGGGAACCAGGCAACCCTTGCCTGGAAATCAGTTGCAATTCTGGGAGAATCTCCAGGTGGCTGGCAACCTTGGGGTCATGTCTTCCTTGCAGGTATTTCCCAAAGGGCACCTACGTATTGCTATTGTGTGGAGCGAACAATCTGAGTCCCACTGTGCACGGATGGACCAAATTCAGATACAGAAATGGGGAGAAAATGGAGTCTGAGTCCACTTCCAAAATGAAACCAGCCAATTAGTTCACAATTCCAAACACGGACGTGAAGCCCCCTTAACACTGAACCAGATCTTCCGTTCATCAAAGTCAGCCTTGTCTGCTCAGATCTCAGTGGTTCCCGTGGGTCCCAAGCAGAGGGCTTTCACATCACCTACCGAATGGGCCTTTCTTAAACTGGAGATGCCGGGGATGGAACCTGTGACCTTCTGCATGCCAAGTAGATACTCCTCCACTGAACTACAGACCTTAATGAGGGAAAGAGATGGGCTGAATTTGGGGTGTTTTCCTTTATTGCCAAAGCATGACAAGCGGGGCCACCTCCAATCAGCTCCCTTCTTTGCTTACTGTTTTAATTAGTGCCCTGCAGAGACCCCAATTAAGCTCATTTGCTCTTCCTCGAAACCCTGCAGCTTCCTCTGCCCATTCCTACAGCTTGATTTCTGGGTTCAGCTGTGAAGAAATGCATTGGGTGTGTGTGTGTGTGTGTGTGTAGAGGTCTGACCAGAGAACAATCTTTACCAGGAGGTTTTTAAAAGTTTTCCTCTCTGGGCAGAGAACAGGCAGGAAAGAGGAAGTCAGTTCAATGGCTTTCCAACCTTACCTCAACTACCTCTTAAGAAATGCTAAGAGGTCCAACTAGATAGGATGGTCCAGTCTGCCCCCTCCCTCCTAGCAGGCAACGGAGATTTGGAGGTGTTAAATACTAGAGAGACTTCAGGAAGGAACATTCTGGAGCACTCCAGAAACGTTTCTCTGACCTGGCCTTACCTGGTCAGTGGGTGGCGAAAAAAGAGGTGATAAAACTCAGGGAAGCAAAGAGGAAAGGCTCTTGGGTGCGGAGTTCATCAGAGCAGACAGAACTCTTAACGGAGGTTTGGAGGAGGTGGCCATTAGCCATGTGTTGGCCTGAAGAGCTGAAGACAGCTTCAAGGGAATGGTACCTCGGTAGAAATCTGTAACTTCCTAAGCTAAGGGAGTCTGTCCTATATTTTAACATCTGATAGGGCATGTATAGAGACTGAGTCAGAGGAATTGCATTTTATCAATTTCTTTTTAATCCCTTGCTCAGTCTGGTGCATGCTTAAAGTATACTTGTGAACATTTCCTTTTCAATAAATACTTTATAACTTTGGATGCTGGCAGTGGTTCTCTGTACCATGTAAGCCACTCTGAGACACCTTTGGGTAGTGAAGGGCTGGGTATAAATCCAATATCCTTCTTCTTCTTCTTCTTTACTCATTATTTTTTTTCAGTCCTGTTTACCAAAATGCCCCCCCCCAGCAATTGATCACCAGGGCTTCTAGATAGCCCTGGTATTTATAAACTAGTCATGGGCTGCTTTGGGGTTGGACTAGATGACCCTGGTGGTCCCTTCCAAGTCTATGATTCTACGATTCTCTTCCACAGATTTCTCATCAGTTTTCAAAGCCATCTAAGTCCTGAGATTTTTCCGCATATCTCAAAATTCACACAGTTCTTCTGAACTGGAAAGAGGCAGCCTGTAGGGAGTGAGTGTGGTGTGGTGGTTAGAGTGTTGGACCCGAAACTGGGAGACCTGGATTCGAAACCTTGTTCTTCCATGAAATTTGTGTGGTGCCCTTGTGCCCGGACACTCTCCCTAGCCTGTCTTACAAGGCTGTCGTAAGGCTGAAAAGGTGGGGTATAATTTAAAATATAGTCTGGTGTGTTTTAAACAAGCAGCAAATCGTTTCAGATCTGTGTGGGATTACAAGGCTTCCGGGCTTGTGTTTTATTTTTAAAATCTACTCTATAAGTAACAAACCTGTCTTGATTCTGCATGTCTGGGCACATACATGGTAACGGCACCATTTGGCAATTGTATGATTTTAAGTGACAGAGATGCAGGGGTTCAATGTGTCCCCAAGGTAGTCGGCCAACCTCTGATGCTGCCCAACGCATAACCTTTGTGCAGTTCAACCTCAAGTGGGAGATTTTGCCCAGAGAATTTTATGCGCAATATTGGGATGTATTATCAGTTTCAGCTGCGGTATAAAGTAACGGAACTAATGAGGATGATTAGAGAGCGACACGGCTGTTTCTGATGCGCAAGGTCACTTACTTAATGGAATGAGGATGACGCCTCACCAAACCTCGCCCGGGAGAGCAAAATAGGAAGATGCAAAGCCACTGAATCAGACCATTAACTCTTTGTGAATTCGAACTGACCACAACTCTCCACCGTCTTAAGCACAGACCTTTCCTAGCCTGGAAACTTGGGATCCTGTTCAACTGGAGATTAACCTGGGATCTTTTGTTTGTGTTCAGCCACTAAGCTGAGTTGGATCCCACCAAGCTTTTGTGGGAATTGAAGGACGATGCACCATCTCTTTCCACCAAGAACAGCAGTACTGGGGGGCAGTGTTCCCTCTAAGCTGAGTCAGTGTGAGCTAGCTCACATTTTTTAGCATCCAGCTCAAAAGTTTTGTCTTAGCTCAGGAAGGGATGGCTCCAGAGCAAACTAATTTATGCAGCAGCCAAATTGCTCGCTCACAACTTTAATGCCAGGAGCTCACGGAGTAGAATTTTTGCTCACAAGACCCCACAGCTTAGAGGAAACATTGCTGGGTGGGGTGGGGGGGACAGTGGAGAGCAAGGCAGGTCAGTTCCTTCAGTCTGCGTCCCCCTGACCTGTTCTGCTGCTATCCCTCTGTTACCTCAACTCCTGTTCTTAGGGACTTCCTCCGCTCTACCTGCCCTCTCCCTCACTCCCACCACCAACAGGGCAGCGTGAGCCCTCAGCGTCTCCTAGCTAAACACTTAGAAGGCCTTCCTTGCTTCTTCTATCACTGGATGGATTTAATTAAATCCACTTCATTCTTAAAGCAACGGGCCTCATGTGGGCTTTGTCCTACAACAGCCTCCCCCTTTCTCTTAAGAAGAACATAAGAAGAGCCCTGCCGGATTGGACCAGGGGCATAGCCAGAGAATTTGGGTTGGTGGGATGTGGGGAAATCTAGGAAGGCACACCAGCCACACCTGCTGCTCCTCTTGCGGCAGCAGAAGCAGCAGCCCCCGACTCCACTGTGTCCTGGCCCCACCACTGGACCTCCTGGTGGCACCTGGTATTTGTGGCCACTGTGTGACACAGAATGTTGTACTGGATGGGCCATTGGCCTGATCCAACATTGGCTTCTCTTAAGTTCTTATGTGTAAGGCGGGGAAGGGGGGGAATCTCCAACTTTCTCTATTTTGCAATTTTATTTTATTTTTTGAACTTTTTTTGCATTTTTAAAAACCTATTTATTTTTGGATGGAAAAGGGGGAGGGGAATAAGACTGAAGCTTCCCTGACTGTGCCTGGGGTCGTTTTGGAACACCCACATACATCTTACATTTTTTAATGATTTTTTAAATTAAAAAATTGTCTGAGGGGGCAGCACTTATCTGTGGGGAGCATTGCCCCAAATGCCCCCCATGGCTACGGGCCTGGATAAGACCAATAGTCCATCTAGTCCAGCCTCCCGTCCCACACAGGGGCCAACCAGTTCCTCTGGAGGGCCAGCAACAGGGCAGAGAGGCCGAGGCCTTCCCCTGAGAAGGACACCAGAAGAGCCCTGCTGGGTCAGACCAGGGAGGGTCCCTTCTAATCCAGCATCCCGTCTCACACAGGGGCCAGCCAGT
>NW_015167144.1:94841-103130 GCF_001447785.1 Gekko japonicus | reverse complement strand
CGCCCCCCCCCCCCCCCCCGTTAGTCATCTCTTCCTCAACTGAAAAGTCCCAGAGACCCTTCAGCCTTTCCTCAGCCTTTCCAAAAGTGCGCCTTGCAAACAAAAGCTCATACTTCGAATAAAATTTTGTTGGTCTTCAAGGTGCCTGACTGGACTCTAAATTTGTCCTACCGCTTCAGACCAACACGGCTGACCCCACCTGGATCGATCTTTGTAGAAGTGAAGAAAGACTTGTGATGCTTTGCAGCCAAAACGGAAACAAGTAAGCCCAAGTAAAGCAAATTAAACATGATAGATGCATAATTCTAAGTGCCGCATCCCGAAAAAGGGGTTCGATGAAATGGGGCCCGTGCAATGAAATTATGGCCCAAATCCAAAATGGCGGTCGAAAAGGGAGCCATCCATTTGGATAAGTATTTGGGGCAAACCCAGATGGGACTTGGAAAGGAGGGCAAACACTCTGTGTGCGATGCTTTTTTCATAAGCCAATCAAATGTGAATATTCATTAGGTTTGACAAGTCTTTTAACACCCATCCTTTGAGAATATGATGAAAAGTAACACCTTGTTACTTTAATCCTCTTAGTTCTTTGCCAGCGCTTTTTTTTTGGCTTTGATGTCTAAACTCTCGGTTCCTCTGATACGGTGGCTGGACATCGAGCAGGAAGCTGGGAAATAAAAGTTTCAAAAAATCCACAACTTAATTTCAAAATGATGAGGCCCACTTTGACGGAAGTGATGAAGTATTCCTTTTAAATTCAGTTCAGTGTCTTTTGAAATGCACTCATTCGAATGTTGTTTCTAACATTCATTAGATTTCTGTGTGTGTGTGTGTGTGTGTGTGTGGAGCAAGACAGGAGAGCACCATCTGGCTTGTGCATGATGGCCAATTTACCGGGAGGGAGCTGGGTGGGACTTCATAGGGGATGGGCCATAAAAATCTGTGCTCCATGACCAGCCCATGAACACACCACGTGGAAGTAGAAAAGAGCCAGAGTCCAGGAGCACCTTCAAGACTAACACAATCTGTGGCAGGGGAGGAGCTTTCCTGAGTCCCCGCAGTCACTTCTTCGGGTACAGCAAGAATGTGAGTCCATCTGTCCTCTTGTCTTGGATCTGAAATTGCTTCACTCTCACATTCGAGCTGTATCTGAAGAAGTGAGCCATGACTCACGAGAGCTCCTCCCCTGCCACAAATTGTGTTAGTCTCTCAGGTGCTCCTGGACTCCTGCTCTTTTCTCCTGCTACGGACAGACTGACAGGGCCGCCCATCTTGATCTATCTGAAGAAGTGACTGCGGGGACTCAGGAAAGCTTGTCCCCGGCCACAAACTGTGTTAGTCTTTAAGGTCCCACTGGATTCTTGCTCTTTTCTGCTACTGCAGACAGACTTATAAATGGTAACTGCCCAGGACAACTAGTAATATAAATGGTAACAGCCCAAGACAACTATAATAATATAAATGGCAACAGCCCAAGACTCTCAGAGCTGTTCTCTCAAGGGCAGTCCCGTCCTCGAAAGAGCTCTCTCAGCCCCACCTACCTCACAGGGTGTCTGTTGTGGGGAGGGGAAAGGAGCTTGTGAGCCGTGCTGAGACTCCTTCGGGCAGTGAAGGGTGGGGTATAGATCCAATCTCTTCTTCTTCTTCCTCCCTACCATGCACAATTTTGTCAGCCTCATTCACGTCCCCATCACCCACCCCTTCAACACACAGCCCGCGTGTGCCAGGGCCGCCTGATCCGGCAGATTCTTCTCAACTTCTCAGCAGCCGCCAGTCCGGAGGCTTCACGCACCCGTAAGAGGAAGGGGCTTCCCAGGGCCATGCCGGGCGGAACCAGAATAGCTTCAAAAACTAAAACAAAGGAAGAGGTGAATCTCTCACAACAGGGGATACTTCAAATGTTTCGAAGCGCTGGCCAAGTGAAGGCACGGCAGTTATCTCTTGCATTCCCCACCACCACCACCACCACCACATTTTTATTCATTTTCTGGTGCAAAGGGCAGGCCCAAGGTTAGTGACGTGCCTCTGCTTCTGGCAACGGACCCCACAGCCACCCGTAAGGCGAACGGCTTGCCTCTGCCTTTCTGCCCAGGGATGCCAAAGTCTTTGTAGGAGCCCGGTTAAAGAGTGAGATAACTTGCAGGGCTCAGTGCCCGAAATTCACGTTTCAGTTCCTCCCGGGGTGACATTTGTATTGTATCAGAACCTGGAGGTTTACTGCGGCATGTGAGTTCTCCCCATTTTTGGCTGGAGTCCTTGGAATTCTGCTGATCGAACGGGAAAGGGGCCATCGCCGCCACTGCTGTGTTTCACGGAAGTCTACAGCCTCATGCACCATCGGGCACCAGGAGTGTGTGCCAGCAACTCACGGTCTTGTGCACCAGGTGTGAATCTGGCACTTGGAGGCTGCTGGACTGAGACCGCTGGACCGGCATCATCTCTACATAATGGGGGGGGGGATTCTGCACCTGCTCTGAAGGCTGCATAAAAAAGAACCTCAGAAACTCAATGTTTTGGGGTATGCTCTTTTGTAACACTGCTGACTATTTTTGCTACCCTTCCTTCCAAGCCAGCTAATTTATATTCTTCGAGTCTAGCAGGGTAATTCAGATCCTTGATAGATAAGTGGCACACTGTGCATATTAATTTGCGAGCATCAGAAAGATATCTTGCTTTTGCAGAAATCATTCATGTGCCGATGTCCAACGTAAAGTATCGGGGGGGGGGGAGTCATTGTGGGGACAACAGGAGATTGAGATCAGCAGACAGAACACACCCAGGAAGCGGCCTTCTACTGAATCAGACCCTTAAGTCTATCAAGGTCAGCACTGTCTACTCAGATTGGGACCTTCTGCATGCCAAGCAGATGCTCTACCACTGAGCCAAGTTCCCTCTTTACAGCTCTCCAGGGTCTCAGGCGGAGGTTTTTCCCATCACCTCCTGCCTGGTCCTTTTAACTGGAGATGCCGGGGATTGAACCTGGGACCTTCTGCATGCCAAGCAGAGGCTCTGCCACTGAGCCACAGCCCCTCTTTACAGCTCTCCAAGGTCTCAGGTGGAGGTCTTTCACATCACCTTCTTCCTGGTCCTTTTTAACTGGAGGTGCCGGGGATTGAAACTGGGACCTCCTGCAAACATAGTAGAAGCTCTTTGTCTGTACTCTGACTGGTAGATGCTTTCCAGGGTCTCAGGCGGAGGTCTTTCCCATCACCTGCTTCCTGGTCCTTTGAACTGGAGGTGCTAGGGATTGAACCTGGAACCTTCTGCACGCCAACAGATGCTCTGCCACGGAGCCACAGCCCCTCCCCTAAGAAAGCCACAGGCAAAGTGGAGGCCAGAGAGGTGGCCTGAAAGGGACAAGGCTCAGGTCCCAGAAGGGGCAGCTGATGACCAGAGAGTCAAACTGCAGAGCGAAAGGCAGGCCAGTACTCCAGACAGGTGTGCGGAAGGCAGAAAGGTGCCAAGTCCTCCCACCTGAAGTGGCTCAAAGCAAAGGCCAGACACGCCCCCACCCGGAGGCTCCACAGAACCAAGCGAAGCCCCATCTGTTTCTTTAGCCACCCCCGGCTTGTGACGCCATCTCTGTGGCAGGCGGAAGGTAGCACAGTTGAGTCAGCAGATCTGGTGCCTCAGTCGTGAAGGCAGAAAGGCGAGTGGCAGAGCCTCTGCCTGGCATGCAGAAGGTCCCAGGGTCAGTCCCCGGCACCTCCAGGTGAAAGGACCGGGGAGGAGGAGATGGGGAAATCCCCGAGACCCCGCAAAGGCACTCCCACTCAGAACAGATCTTGACTGAGCGAGAAGGCAGGCCTTCCTGACAAGTACTGTCGCCAACGCGCCCTCTAAGCTGCGGAGTCTTGTGAGCAAACATTCTGCTTTGTGAGCTACAGGCATTAAAGATGGGAGTAAGCAAATTAGCTGCCGCATCAATCAGTTTCCTCTGGAGCCCTCTTTCCTGAGCAAAGACAGAAATGTGTGAGCCGGAGGCTAAAAGAACGTGAGCTCGCTGACACTAACTCAGCTTAGGGGGAACACTGGTTGTCGCTGAAATCCCCGCCGCCTGCAGGAGACACGGGTGCTGTCAGGACAGAGGAGGCGGGCATTCCCCAAGGAAGACGGTGCTGCGGGTCTGAGGAAGAAGATCGGGAGAACTCCTGAATCCATCCTGTTAAATTTTCAGCCTGACCACTTATTTTCTCCTTTGCGTAGGGAGCTCATTTCACTTCAGTTAAAGGTAAAGGTCTCCCTTGCTCGAAAGTCAGTTGAATCCGACTCTAGGGTTGCGGTGCTCATCTCCATTTCCAAGCCGAAGAGCCAGCGCTGTCCAAAGACGCTTCCGTGGTCATGTGGCCGGCATGACTAAACACCAAGGTGCACAGAACGCTGTTCCCTTCCCACCGAAGTGGTACCTATTTATCTACTTGCAATTTCTTGCTTTCGAACTGCTAGGTTGGCAGGAGCTGGGGCCAGAGACGGGAGCTCCCTCCGTCATGCGGCACACTCGGGTCTCGAACTGCTGAACTACTGACCTTCCACAGCCTGCAGTTCAGCGTCTTAACCACTTGAGCCACCGCAGCTCTTCTGCTAGTCTTCTGTTAGTCGCTGGCAAATCCTTATTAGGCCAATTATGGAAATCTAGGAAAATACCCTCTCACTTGAAGCGTGGTTCCAGAAAGTGTGGGCTACAGTTATTCAGGATAAAATAGCGACACAAATAGTGTTGACGGAGACCCCAGGTGATAAAAATAATTTTGTGGAAAAGGGGTATCTCTTTCATAGGTTATGTAAACAACAATCCCTCTGCGGAATGGAAAATATCTTCAAAACATCTGGAATTCATCATGTTTATTAGGTCTATTCCTAAAATACATAATGCAAAACTAGGTTTTAGTTTGTGTATGTATATATCTATATAATGTAATTATGTTATCTTGTTGGTGATATGTTATGGTTGAATCAGTTAATAAACCTTGGGGGGGGGGAGAAGAGGACCGGGAGGCCAACTAGGTTAGGCCGAGAGAGTGTGACTGGCCCCAAGGTCACCCAGCGGGCTCCCACGGCAGAGCAGGGGTTCAAACCTGGGCCCCTCAGACACTAATCCAGCACTAGTTCTAACCACTACGACACCCTGACTGTAAGAAGGGGTTCCCCAGCTCCCGCGTTATTCTGGAATATGCCGCACACCTCATCTCTTGTACGCGGAGAGCAGCCACAGTGTCGTTTTCAGACTGGACTCAAATTCACGCTCATCGGGTAGAGCTCACCAGCTGACCTCGGGCCAGACTTTTCTCTCTCAGCCTCGCCTACCTCACAGGGCCAGTGTGAGGACAAAACAGCTCTTCGACAAAAAGAACTTCACTGGGATTGGAGTCTGGCATGAAACAAGGGTGTCAGAGTCCAGGGTTGCCAGGTGTGGGTTGGGAGATGCCTGGGGATTTGGGGTGGTGGTGGAATGTGAGGAGGGCCGTGGGAGGGGAAGGGCTTCAAGGGGGCAGGACGCCATCGAGCCCCCCCTTCCAAAGTGGCCCTCTTCTCCTGGTGATCTGATCTCTCTCGCCTGGAGATCAGTTGTGATTCCAGATTTCCAGCCACCACCCGGAGGTTGGATACGAAACCACAGCGCAGATGGACACGTAAAGTCCTAAAGATAATTTAATTCAAAGTTTATAAACAGCTAACATCATAATATTCAATATGGTCCGCATAGGACTCCTTAAACAGCTTAAATGCATTAGGATACAGCCAAACTCTCTTCCTGTACAGCCAAGGATTTCTCTGAAAGCTCGAAAGCTAGTTGAATCCGACTCTAGGCGCTGCTCATCTCCATTTCCAAGCTGAAGAGCCAGCGCTGTCTGAAGACTTTTCCACGGTCATGTGGCCGGCATGATTAGACGCCGAGGCACACGGAACGCTGTGACCTTCCCACTGAAGCAGTATCTATTTATCTATTCACAATTTCTTGCTTTCGAACTGCTAGGTTGGCAGGAGCTGAAGCCAGAGACGGGAGCTCACTCTGTCATGCGGCATTCGGGTCTCAAACCGCCAAACTACAGACCTTCCAATCTGCAGCTCTGAGTCTTAAGCTCTGAGCCACTGCAGCCCCTATTCAGTGGCTAATACATCCACACATATTCAATATGGTCCACATAGGACTCCTTAAACAGCTTAAATACATTCGAATACAGCCAAGCCCTCTTCCTGTACAGCCCGGGTCGCTGCCGAAGTGGTCAGTAGCTAATACGTCCATACATATTCAATACGGTCCACCCAGGACTCCTCAAATACAATGAAATATATTAGAATGCAGCCAGGCCCTCTTCCTGTACAGCCCGGGTCGTCTCTGAAGTGGTCAGTGGCGGTGAATGCCCAGGTTCACTTTGTTTCAGCGTTTCCTTTCTTCAGGCCACCTTCCAGAAGAACCATAAAAGACTTCAAGCAAGTCACCCGTTGCAACCTGGAGGCTGGGAATCCTCATCAAAGTTCATTAAGAGAGCTGATGCTTATTCCCAGGGGTCGTTTTGTAGAAAAAGAGGGGCAGAAGCTCATTAGCATAACTTATTTGCATGTGCCACACCCCCTGATGTCACTGGAAGTGTGTCAGAAGGCAACGCCCACTGCTTAGGCTCCCCTGGACTCTTTTGGATTGCTAGCTATTGGGGGGGGGGAACGCACAGATCTGCCCTCACAGAGGAGGGAGAGCTTGTACCTGAAGGCGGGCAGGGGGGGCCCATCTGCAACTTACCTGGCTTCTTGCTCCTCATGGCCCAACTGAGAGCTGCTGGGAGCAGGGGGTGGGGCTTGTTGCCTGTGCCCGCCCCTTGAGCTCCTTACTACCGGAGCTCCGCTCCTGTGCACTCCCGTAGGAAATGACCCCTGGTTATTCCTAAGGTTTGAGCAAAGACCAGGAGTTTCCCCCAGTAGGACATGATTTCCTTCCCTCCCTCCGAGGCCCAAAGTGTCCCCCACCCCAGGAATAGTACAGGGGGAGTGAGAGGCCTGCAGTGTGGGGGGGGGAGGACTGGGCGGCAAACCAACTCCCCGTTTCCATCAGTGGAAGTTCTCTGGTGGAGCCCAACCCCAGGAATTTCTCAGCGACTGCAAGCTTAGCCAAACTGGGGTGATGGTCTTAACAGGAGGATGAGGGCTCGCCCTGACAGCAGCACCCTTTGAACTATAGACAACAGCTCTCCGGGAGGATGCTCACAAGACTAAGAGGCAGCGCAGGGCCCAAGATATCTCTGCCCCCCCACACACACACGCCGCCCAGATGGAGTGCTCTGCAGAACCTGAAAGTCTGCACGGTTTTTGTGGGGAAATAGTAATAATAATAATCGGGCTTGTTCTTGGATTGGATCACCAATTGCCATGGGTATGAATGTCCCCGGTCTTGAATTTGACATCCGAACGGCATGAGAAGACTGAGCATGGTGCGGCAGTCAAGAGTGCCAGGAAAGAATTGTGGAGTCTTGGGTTCGAATCCCCATCCTGCCATGCAAGCTTCCCGGGTCCCTCTCCCGGGTCCCTCTCTCTGAGCCTCACCTACCTCATGTGTGTGTGTGTGATAGAATGGAGGGGAAGAGAACAATGGGGTTGGCCGCTTTGGGTCTCCACCAGAGAGAAAGGTGGTTAGCTAGAAAAGAGATATCCTCTAATGTTTGTGCTCTGTGTGTGTGTGTTGATGACACACCTGATGCATCTGATGAAGGGGGTTTGGGTACCTGCAAGCTGATGCCCTACGGAAAGGGCGTTTGTGGTCTTGCCAACCACCAGGTGGGGCCTGGAGATCTCCCAGAAGTACCCCCGGCCTCCAGAGTACAGAGAGGTCAGCTCCCCTGGAGGAAAGGGCCGACTCAGAGGGTGGTCCCCTGGAGACCTTCCTGAAGCGGCCTGGGTCCCTCAGGGCCAGTCTGGTCCAGGGCCTGGGGCAGGACAGGGCCCTCTTCCCCCTCACCTGCCGCTGCCACCTGGTCCTTTGCAGGGGAGACGTTGCCGAGGTGGGGCACAGCCCCTCCCAGCCTAGGGTTGCCACCCTCCCGGTGGCGTCTGGGGATGCCTGGTGTCCAGGTGAGAGGGACCGGGCCCCCCGGGGGAAAGGGCTGCTTGGGGAGGTGCGTCCCGTGGCCTCCTCCTGCCCCCCAGGGAGGTCCCCCAGGCTCCACCCCGCCCCGGATCTGACCAGGGCTCTCACGGGCCAGAGGAAGGAGGAGGGCCCAGCCGGGCTCCCCTCCGCCTCCTCCGGGGGCCAGGCTGGTCGGTCTCCTCCGGGTGGGGCGGGGCGGGGGCGCCTCTGGG
>NW_015167144.1:85559-93857 GCF_001447785.1 Gekko japonicus | reverse complement strand
CCCCCCCGCGCACGCCGGCACTCGGTGGCCGGAGGAGGAAAGGGCCGGAGCACCAGGGGGAGGGCAGGGGAGCCCCCACAGGCAGGCCCTTCTTCAGAGAGAGCCACACGGGCGGCCCTCTCAGGCTCTCTGCAGCAGGAGAGAAGGGCAGGGGTCCAGCGGCACCGGAGAGACCAACACACTGTGTGGCAGGCAGTGTTCCCTCTAAGCTAGCTCACAGTTTTTTAGCCTCCGGCTCACACATATTGGTCTTAGCTCAAGAAAGATGGGGCTCCAGAGCAAACTCATTGATGCAGCAGCCCAAACACCTGCTCACAACTTTCATAGTCTGTCTGTAGCAGGAGAAAAGAGCAGGAGTCCAGGAGCACCTGAGAGACTAACACCATCGGTGGCCGGGGAGGAGCTCTCGTGAGTCCCCGCAGTCACTTCTTCAGATAGACCAAGATGGGCGGCCGTGTCAGTCTGTCTGTAGCAGGAGAAAAGAGCAGGAGTCCAGGAGCACCTGAGAGACTAACACCATCGGTGGCCGGGGAGGAGCTCTCGTGAGTCCCCGCAGTCACTTCTTCAGATAGACCAAGATGGGCGGCCGTGTCAGTCTGTCTGTAGCAGGAGAAAAGAGCAGGAGTCCAGGAGCACCTGAGAGACTAACAGGATCTGTGGCAGGGGAGGAGCTCACTTCTTCAGATAGATCAAAGATGGGTGGCCATGTCAGTCAGTCTGTAGCAGGAGTCCCGGAGCACCTGAGAGACCAACACAATCTGTGGCCGGGGAGGAGCTTTCCTGAGTCCCTGCCCACTCCTTCAGTTAGATCAAAGATGGGTCACCCTGTTAATCTGTCTGTAGCCAGGGCCAGCCCAAGATGTTTCTTCACCCTAGGCAAAGGGGTGCACCAAAGCAGCATGCACCCAGAAAGTCATGCGGGGGGGGGGGGGCACAGAAGGGGCAGGGGTAGGGTAGCCAGGGCGTGCAGCACTTTTGACAGGGGGCCTTTGGCACCCCCATGATGGCCCTGCACTCTAGGCAAGAGTTTAGCTCACCTAGTGAGCAGGCCAGCCCTGTCTGTAGCAGGAGAAAAGGGCAAGAGTCCAGGAGCACCTGAAAGACGAACACAATCAGTGGCAGGGGAGGGGCTTCTGTGAGTCCCTGCTCACTTCTTCACATAGACCAAGATGGGCGGCCGTGTTAGTCTGTCCGTAGCAGCAGAAAAGAGGCAGAGTGAGATACAGCCTGTCCTGAATCCAAGAACATTTGTGGAGGACCCTGATCACTGCCTAGTCACTGCCTTTCAGCAGGGCATCCCCTTTCCATCTTGGCCAGCCATGCCTCAGAAAGCTCAAAGAGAGAGACCCCTGTCAGACGGGGCAGTCCACACGTATGGAGACATCAACAAGTGTGCGTAGATTCTTCATGTATGATGGTCACCGTCTCCTCAGAAAGGGCCATTGCATGGATGTTTAGCTCCAATATATGTGAATTGGAATCCTGAAATTTCAGGGTTTTGTGTAGGGGATATAAAGGTTGTCAGCGTGTTCTTTGCTTTTTTAAAAAAAAGGGAGGTCTGCCCCAGTGAAGTGAACAGAAGGGACTCCCGGAGTCTGGCAAAAGGCGAGTTAGTAATTAAGCATGCAAAAAGAGAATTTGAGGAGCAGATTGCTAAAAGGTATCAAGACAAAGAACCAGCATTTTTGTAAATATCTCCAGAGCAGGAAACCAGCCGGAGAAGCAGTGGGGCCTTTGCGTGACCAAAGAATAAAGGGATGGCTAAGGGGAGGCGGCGGAGAAACTCAGTGGCTTTTCCTCCTTCTGTGTTCACTGTGGAAAGTGTGGGGCACGTGTCCACGCCATGGCCCCTATTTTCAGGAAGGGGATTCTGATGAGCTGAGTCAAATTGAGGTGACAAAAGAAGACCTGCTGGGGAAATGAAAAACAATGTCTCTAGGTCCCAACGGCAGACACCTGAGAGTCCTTGAGGAGCTCAAAAATCAGATTCCATGAATATCTACATCTGTCTGTCTCTCTCATCACTACAGTCAGCCGTTGTACCCAAAGACTGCAGGGTAGCAAATTGTTATGTATTTAGTCTAAGCCATTCCTCAAGCTGTACCAGGAGCGGGCTGCGCTTGCTCCTCTAGAACAATAGCTCACCTGGATCCTGGGGCAAACCAGTAAATAAGAGGTGTGATGTAAATAGCCTATCATTGGGAGTGGGTGTGTGTTGGGTGTGGTGTTTTGCATGCTTTATAAGCAGGGCTCACGCCCTGTTAGTTGTTGTATAGTTTGCTGAAATCACTTAATAAACCAGAGCTGATCACTGTAATGCATCCAGAACCCAGGATTTAACACAAACGTTACAGTGATTTTTGAAAAAGAGGTCCAGACAAGGAACCAGGAACTTACAGATAGAAATATTAGGCACATAGAGGGACAAAGTTGTTTTAATTCTATTACATTAATTGATGTAAACCGCCCTGAGCCCGTTTACAGGTGGTATAGAAACCAAATAAATAAATAAATAAAAGCGTGCTGAAGGGGAAATCAGCAGGGCTTCTGCAAAGGGAAGTCCTGCCTCAACAGCCATTTGAAGTTCTTATTTATTTATTATTTTTGGAAAGTGAACAAGCATGTAGATCATGGTAGACATAAACTACTTGATGACAGATCAAGATGGGTGGCCATGTCAGTCTGTCTGTAGCAGGAGAAAAGAGCACCTGAAAGACTAACACAATCTGTGGCAGGGGAGGAGCTCTCGTGAGTCATTTGTGTGGCAAAATGTGGGGACTCACGAAGGCGTCTACCCTGCCACCAATTTTATTAGTCTTTAAGGTGCTCCTGGACTCTGGCTCTATAATGTTCTTGGACTTTCAGAAGGCTTTTGACAAGATACCTCAACCAAAGACTCTTGAGTCAACGTAGTAGTCATGGGAGAAGAGGATGGGTCCTCTGATGGATTAAAAATGAGTTAAATGACAGGAAGCAGAGAGCAGGAAGCAGTGGACAATTCCTGCGGTGGAGGGATGTAAGCAGTGGGGTCCCACAAGGATCGGGGTCGGTACTGTTGCATTTGTCCACAAAAGATCTGGATGATGAAGGGGGTGAGCTGTGGCAGTGGCCCAGTTTACAGAGGCTTCGAAATGATTCAGCATGGTGGAAACCGAGGCTGGCTGCAAAGAGCTCCAAGGGTTTTGAACAAAGTTTTGGGCAAAAGTGGGTGTGTGTGTGGAAAGTACAGTCAAAGCTGACTTGTGGCAACCCTGTAGGGTTTCCAAGGCAAGAGATGTTTGGAGGCGGTTTGCCGTCGCCTGCCTCTGCACAGCAACCCTGGATTTCTGTGGTGGTCTCCCATGCAAGTGACGGGCAGGGCTGACCTGCCTTAGTTTCCGAGATCTGTTGAGCTCAGGCTGGCCGGGGGCCAGGGATCTGGATATTGACTGGGGAGGGAGGGAGGGAGCAAGGATACCCTTTCCCAGTGGGGCTGCCCCGCCAGAATGCCTGTCGTGAGCCTGCCTTGTTTCTCACAACCGATGGTTAAAAATGGCCTCAGAATTACGTTGGAGCTGGGCTTGGGTGTTTGTGAGGAACGAAACAGTGTGGTCTGCCGCTTGTTGCGGGAACGCGGAGTCTTTGGTGTTGGGAGCCTGTGAAATGTGCCATCCTGTTGAAGTGAATCTGTCGCTGACAGCCAAGGAAGGTTTTGTTTCCCAGCAGAGGCTGTGTAGGGTAAGACCAGGGAACGGTCTTCTTACCCCACTGGATGGTCTGCCCCCACTGCTGGACCTCCCGGTGGCACCTGGTAATTCGGGCCACTGTGTGACACAGAATGTTGGACTGGATGGGCCTTTGGCCTGATCCAGCATTGGCTTCTCTCTTATGTTCTTATAGGAACTCTCAGTCTGGGGCAAGTGATGCTCTGTATTCTTGGTGCTCAGGGGGGCAACAGTGGGAGGCCTTCTAGTGTCCTGGCCCCACTGCTGGACCTCCTGATGGCACCTGGTATTTTTGTCCCCTGTGTGACACAAAGTGTTGCACTGGATGGGCCACTGGCCTGATCCAACATTGGCTTCTCTCTTATGTTCTCTTACATTGTTGACGGTTCTTTCCTCCGTCACCCACAGCCCACCAGTGCTATTCCGTGGCTACCTAGAATGGCCTTTCTGTGGCTCTTGTTGCTGTCTGCCAGACCCAAAGAGGGGCAGAGCCTCTGTTAGCCCCCCTGACAGTGGTGGCATAGAAGGTACATAATTTAAATGCCAGCAGTTTCCCCCACACACACCCTCTCATGCATAAACCATGATTCTGTGATTTCTCTCTCTCTCACTTGCACTTTCCTGCTCTCATCCTGACACACACCACACACTCACTCATAAACAAGCACGTTCTCTCCCTCACACACACACAATCACTCACATACACTCTCTCCTCTCACATACACCTCCTCTCTTACACGCACTCACACATTCTTGCTTTCATGTGCTCTCACACACTCATTCTTCCACACAGAACAAAGTTTGAGTCCAGTCAGGCACCTTTAAGACCAACAACGTTTAATTCTGGGTCTCAGCTTTCTTGTGCTTGCACAGTTCTTCAGATACACTTCTTCACATCTGCAAGCACACAAGAGCTTCTGCCCAGAATTAAACATTGCTGTTCTTCAGTGTGCCGCTGGACTCGAACTGTGTTCTGTAGCTTCAGACCAACACTAGTGCTATTCCGTGGCTACCTAGAATGGCATTTCTGTGGCTCTTGTTGCCGTCTGCCAGACCCAAAGGGGGGCAGAGCCTCTGTTAGCCCTCCTGACAGTGGTGGCATAGAAGGTACATATTTTAAATGACAGCAGTTCCCCCCACACACACACCCTCACATGCACAAACCGTGATTCTGTGATTTTTCTCTTTCTCACTTGCACTTTCCTGCTCTCATCCTGACACACACCACACACTCACTCATAAACAAGCACGTTCTCTCCCTCACACACACACAATCACTCACATACACTCTCTCCTCTCACATACACCTCCTCTCTTACACGCACTCACACATTCTTGCTTTCATGTGCTCTCACACACTCATTCTTCCACACAGAACAAAGTTTGAGTCCAGTCAGGCACCTTTAAGACCAACAACGTTTAATTCTGGGTCTCAGCTTTCTTGTGCTTGCACAGTTCTTCAGATACACTTCTTCACATCTGCAAGCACACAAGAGCTTCTGCCCAGAATTAAACATTGCTGTTCTTCAGTGTGCCGCTGGACTCGAACTGTGTTCTGTAGCTTCAGACCAACACGGCGACCCACCTGAAGAATTCTTCCACATGCTTATTTTCTCTCTCTCTCTCTCTCTCTCTCTCTCCTCTCACACACACACACACACACACACACACACACATACACACACACACACACACACACAGGTTTCTCCCCATCCTTAGTTAGTTTGCAGTCTTATGCAATGCCCCCTCTAAGCTGCGGAGTCGTGTGAGCAAAAATTCTGCTCTGCCAGCCAGTGGCATTAAAGTTGTGAGCAAGCGATTTGGCTGCTGCATAAATTAGTTTGCTCTGGGGCCATCCCTTCCTGAGCTAAGACAAAAATGTGTGAGCCGGAGGCTAAAAAACTGTGAGCTAGCTCACACTAACACAGCCTTAGAGGGAACAGTGGTCTCATGTCCAGTTCCACGCCTGCTTGGGCCAGCACTTCCATGGATGACGGTGACCCGGCAGACATTATATCCCTGGGCTTCCAAAAGTCTTTTGACCAGGTGCCTCACCGAAGACTCTTAAGTAGACTTGGCCGTCATGGGATAAAAGGACGGGTCCCTCTTATGGATTAAAAACTGGTTAAATGTCAGGATGCAGAGAGTGGGCAATTCTCGCCTGCGCTAATAAAGGCAAAATTCCCAGATTTCTGAACAGGGCGGCCCAAGGAGAGGAGAGTATTTCGAGGGTTTGCCGTTTGGCTTATTTGCTGCTGCTCAGGCAGAGCCCGTTTCTGTGTGTTGAGTGTCGCAGGTACCCAGTTGGCGCGCCGAGGTTTCAAGGGGACCCTCACCCACCCACCCGTGCCGCTTCCGCCGCACCTTCTCTCCCTGCCTTTGCCTTGGCGTGCTTTCCCACGCAGCCGCTCTCGGCCTTCACCTCTCGCCCCGCTCTTCCCTTTGTGCGCTCTGCCTCTTCGTTCTGGCGTTCAGTTTTTCTCTCCTGCGACGTGCTCTGCTCTCATCTGCTGGAGCCACTTTGCAATTCCGCAAGCGTTGCTGTATGAATTCTGGGGGTGAGTTGAAGCCTCAGCGTGCCAACGGCTGGGAAGAATGGAGATGACACCGGGGTGGGGGGGAGGTGGTCTGTATCAGGGTGGTGGAACATCTGCCCCACCTGATGGAACACCTGCCACCTCCTGGCTTGCGGGACCTTCTGTGCTGTTGGCCTGAAGCAGCAAAAATGAGGACGCCCCCCCCCAACCCCAGCAAGCCTCACTCTGGGCTGCCGTGGAGTAACCCTGGCCGGAAGATGGGCGGGGTCCGGCCAGTGTTTTCATTCCGTCTCAGTTCCCCCGTCTCGTGTGCCCTTTTTGGCCATGCCGGCGCCATGATCTCCAGCAGAGGATCAACGGGGACCCCCCCCCCTTTCCACCTGTGGGGAAGCAGCTTGGATCCGACCTGGGCTCTCTGGGACACCCCCAGTGCTGCGCGGGGAGGAACATGCGCTCCTACAGTTTGGCTCCGTCCAACGCACCTCTGAACGGCGCGGCCACCTGATCGTGTATTGTGCATTGATAACCACGGCACGATTTTAACCAAACTGTAAGAAGAACCCTATTTTTCAAAAAACTAGGCACCACTAAGAGAATATTCAGCCACCAAAGACTTGAACAAACAGGACAGATTTTGCACCAGACGTAAAAGACAGTGCCAAGAGAACATCCCTTGGGGGGTGGAGTGGAGGCCCTCTCTTTGGTAGACATCACCCCCCCCGTCTCCCCCCAAGCCCAGGAAAGCCAGCAGGAAAGGGCCTCCAGTGATCCCTCCGGTGCACTTTTTGGTACTCTGACGTTTCTGTCTTTGTTCGTTCCCATGTTCTGTATCCAGCCCTTCAGAGCCATCTCCACATCCACACCTCCTCCTGCCGGGTCTGTAGTTTTTTGTTTTATTTTCTGATCCGTGATGCCAGAGAAGGCTTTCTGCTCCCCTCAGAGCTCCAGCATTCCGGCTGCGATGCTTCAGGGAAGCCACATCCCCCTTTGCTTGCCTCTCCGGGGCGGGCTCCTCGCTCCGGCTCCTGCTCTGAGGTCACCGCCATGTTTGCTTGAGTTTCCTTATTTATTTAAAACATTTATTAGGTGCCTTTATTCCTTATGGAGCACAAGGCAGCTTGGGGCAGTGAGTTCCATGTGAGAGCCAGTTTGGTGCAGTGGTTAAGTGCGGGCGGACTCTGATCTGGGAGAGCCAGGTTTGATTCCCCATTCCTCCACTTGCAGCTGCTGGATGACCTTGGGCAAGCCGTAGTTCTGACAAGAGCTGTCCTTGAAAAAGAGCAGTTTGTGTCAGAGTTCTCTGAGCCCCACCTACCTCACAGGGGGTCTGTTGTGGGGAGGGGGAGGGAAAGGAGTTTGTAAGCCGCTCTGAGACTCCGAGTGAAGGGCGGGGGATAAATCCAATCTCTTCTTCTTCTAATGATAGACGTAAAATAGAGTACATAAAAATACATAAAACCAAAACTTAAAATAATGTTTTAGGACTGCTTTAATCAAATGCCTCCTAAAGATCAAAAGTGAGGGGGGGGGAAGCGCACCTCTATCAGGAGGCTGTTCCATAATCACGGGGCCACCACCAAAGAGGCCTTTCTCTCGTGTGCCCACCAAAACGGGCCTCTTTCATTGGTGGGACTGTCAGGAGGGCCTCTCCCCCCTCCTTGGTTTTAATTCCATTTATTAAGAAGATGGAGGGATGGGAGCAGCTGGTTACAGGACAAGGGGATTCGTGCCCTCTACAATGTGAACTAACAAAGAGAATGCATTAAGCAAGGGCTCCGCCTCATGAAAATAAACCAACACACACAAATAGAAGGGGGAAACAGACTGTTCCATTGTAATGCCTGCAATAAATGTGCTGCTCATTAACATAACAACATCAGAGAAGCCAGTGTTGGGTCAGGCCAATGGCCCATCCAGTCCAACACTCTGTGTCACACAGTGGCCAAGAATACCAGGGGCCATCAGGAGGTCCACCAGCAGGGCCAGAACTCCAGAAGCCCTCCCACTGTTGCCCCCCCCCCAAGCACCAAGAAGACAGAGCATCCCTTGCCCCGGAC
>NW_015167144.1:81635-85136 GCF_001447785.1 Gekko japonicus | reverse complement strand
TTCCCCGTCTGAACGCCGGTGAGTACAACGATTGCAACCGGCACCTATACCGATGTAAAGTCCCCGTCTGAATGCACCCACTGTGTCACACAGTGGCCGAAAATACCAGGTGCCATCAGGAGGTCTAGCAGGTGGGGCCAGGACACTAGAAGCCTCCCCCCAATATTGCCTACCCCCCCCCAAGCACCAAGAATACAGAGCATCCCTTGCCCCAGACTGAGAGTTCCTATCTCTGCCTTGTGGCTAATAGACACTGATGGACCTCTGCTCCATATGTTTATCCATAACAACATCAGAGAAGCCAGTGTTGGGTCAGGCCAATGGCCCATCCAGTCCAACACTCTGTGTCACACAGTGGCCAAAAATACCAGGTGCCATCAGGAGGTCTAGCAGTGGGGCCAGGACACCATAAGCCCTCCCACTGTTCCCCCCCCCAAGCACCAGGAATACAGAGCATCACTTGCCTCAGACTGAGAGCCCCTATCTATACCTTGTGGCTAATAGCCACCGATGGACCTCTGCTCCATATGCTTATCTAATTCCCTCTTGAAGCCGTCCATGCTTGTAGCTGCCACCACTTCCTGTGGCAGTGAATTCCAAGTGTTAGTCACTCTTTGGGTGAAGAAGGACTTCCTTTTATCCGTTCTAACCCGACCGCTCTGCAGTTTCATTGAGTGCCCACGAGTTCTTGTATTGTGAGAAAGGGAGAAAAGTACCTCTTTCTCTACCTGCTCTTTCCCATGCATAATCTTATAAAACCTCGATCATGTCACCCCTCAGCCGTCGTTTCTCCAAGCTAAAGAGCTCCAAGTGCTTTAACCTTTCTTCACAGGGAAAGTGTTCCAACCCTTTTGTCATTCGAGTTGCCCTTTTCTGCACTTTTTCCAGTGCAGGGGATGGTGTAGCATTTGGCCAAAAACTCTACAGTCACCATAGAGTTTTTAGGCAAATGCTAGACATCCCTCGTGCAACGTGCCTGGTGCGATGGCATCAGCTCCGGATGACGTCATCACATTGGGCACGACGGGGCCCTTCGGGTGCAGGGCTCCCTGCCCCCACTGGCCAGGTGGCTGGTGGCATATTGGGGCCCCCAAAAGCGGTGAAACCCCCACCCCCTTGGGGGGCGGGGGCAATCCTCTACAGTACTAGTAAGAAATGTAAGTGAATTTCACCCCAGGATGCGCTGCTCCTCTTCGGCTGTATCCCCCTCTACCTTTCCAGTCAGAGCTAGTGAAAGAAATGTGGGGCGGGACCTCACTCTGTTCATGGACGGAAAGAGGGGCAGGGGACTGCTGAAGGCGGGGGGGGGGAGATCACCCCCAGGGAAGGGCTTCGACTAGATTCCGTTGGAGCGTCGCGCAGAGGAGAAGCCAAACCCTGGCAGCCCCCGGGAAGGTGAGCTGGTCCTCGAGTTTCAAAGGAGGACGCTGGGCAAGGGACAGGCAGGATTGGTTAAATTACCGAGATTATTAAAGAACCCTTTCAGCCTCGCCAGAAATGGGGAGAAACTCTCCGTGGGGCTGCGCAGGTGGTCCGGAGGGCAGCCTGCTCATCAGAATGACCCTCTGCGTGACGAGGTCTCCAGCCTTGTGCTTGGAGCGAGCCAAGGGGTTGCGGCGTCCCTTGCTGTAGGCTTGCTTGGTGTATGCAGGCGGCCGGACACCCCGTGTGGCGCAATGGCTGGCATCTGCAGCCAGGATCCGGGAGGTCCAGATTTCAAGATCCCCTTGTGGCGTGAAAGGTGGTCAGTGGCCCTGGGCTGGTCACTCTCGGCCTCGCCTACCGCACAGGGTCGTCGTGAGGATAAAATGGAACGAGAGGCTACCCTGAGTCCTTGGGAGGGAGGGCAGGATACAGTTGTGCTAAATAAATAATGAATGGATTCTTCAGAATGCAGCCCTGCAACGGGTTGCAAAATACGATCCTTTTGGGGGGGGGGCAAGGATCTATGTGCTGGGACTCCTAGGAGGCAATGAGGCATGGCAGGGATCTATTTGCAGAGAACCTTAAACGAACACTTTCGGTGGGTGAAGAAATTGGAGAATGAGTGCAGTTTAATGTCTGAAGGCTAAAGTACACCTTACATTGAATGTGTGGTCCCCACGGGGACTTGCAAAGGGATAGCAGTTGTCGGTTCCCAGTGGGAAGTGTCGCAGGGAACTGATTCCGGCTCTAGTCTTCTCCCCAGTGCAACATTTCGCCACCTGGAGGAGCCCCAGGGGTGTAATTTTCCCCAGGGGGCTGCGTAGGCAACATTCATTGGATGAATAACTCAGTGAGGCCATTGCAGGTCAGGGAAGAGGTGGAGGGGGAAGGCGGGAATGCCTCCTCCAGCGGCATCGGAGTCCCGATCTGAATTGGGCCCCCGCAGTGCTCCGGAATGGAGTCCTCCATATGGCTGCAAGTCCCTGTGGTGATCATGTGCTAAACGTCAGTGTGTAGTTTTAGTGTAAGCGGACACTGTAAGGCCTGGGGAAGGGTCGCGGGCGGGGGTGGCTGAGAGGCAAGGAAAGGGGAGCACCTCTTCTCCCCCGCTGATGCCCCCCCCATCATCCTCATAGGACAGCCGGGTGCTGCTGTGCAGCGAAAGAGAGGCAGTATAAGCCTTGCTTCCAAGGCTTCCCTCTCACACCCAGGCTACATTTTGATGTCACAACAGGGAAAGGTTGGTTTGATGACACTTGCGTTAGTGGTGACCAATGCCTCCCTCTGAGCTGTGGAGTCTTGTGAGCCAAAATCCTACTTTGTGAGCTCCTGGCATTAAAGTTGTCAGCGAGCGACCTGGCTGCTGCATGTATTAGTTTGCTCTGGAGCCATCCTTCCTGAGCGAAGACAAAACTGTGTGAGCCGGAGGCTAAAAAAACTGAGCTAGCTCGCACTGACTCAGCTTAGAGGGAACACTGGTTGTGGCATCAACCTGCCGGGTCTGTGGTGGAGAGCAATACGGGGTGGGGGGGTCTCAATCAATAAGACCTAACGGATTGGCCGCTGCCCTTCTCCAGTGGCTAAATATCCCACCTTCCTATTGGGTTTCTGCCATCTTGATTTTATATAACTGGTTATATTGTCTGTGTTTTAATGTATTTTATCGATGACGGAATTATTTGATATTTGGAAATGTTACGTGTATATTTTTTTAACTGATGCTACCCACTCTGAGCCGGTCTCTGGGAAAGCGGGCTATAAATGAATTAAATAAATAAATAACAACAGCCTGGGTTTGTTGATTGACATCAAGGCAGGATCCTAAAAGAGCTGGTAGCTGGCTTGTTAACCAGGCGTTATACCGGTTGTGGTTGGCTGTGATGTTTGAATTCACAAACCATCTGTTGGTCGAGTAGCAACCATCCCTAGTGGCTGCTTGCCTGGAAAAACAGCATTATCAGGGGGATGCCTTGGAAGGCAGAGGGGAGGCATAACGTGTGTGTGTGTGTGTGTATACACACATACACACACACACACACACACTTTCTGCCTCCCCTCTGCCTTCCATATATATAT
>NW_015167144.1:73402-81520 GCF_001447785.1 Gekko japonicus | reverse complement strand
TGGCGTTTCATCAGATGGGAGGGAGGTGTCCAGCGGGGTGCCGCAGGGCTCGGTTTTGGACCCGGTACTTTTCCATATTTTTATCAATGATCTGGATAAAGGGTAGAAGGGCTACTCATTAAATTTGCCGATGGTACCAATTGGGAGGAGGCGCAAACACCCAAGAAGACAGAGTTAAAATTCAACAAGACCTGAATACTCTGGAGAAGTGGGCAGCTGCGAACAGGATGCAATTCAACAAAGATAAATGCACAGTATGACATCTGGGCCACAACAATGTCAAATACTGGATGGGGGATACGTTTCTAGGGAGTGGTGTATGCAAAAGAGATCTTGGGGTAAGGGTGGACTGTAAACTGAATGCGAGCAGTCAGTGTGATGCGGTGGCAAAAAAGGCAAATCCAGTCTTGGGTTGTATCAAAAGGGCCATAGCATCGAAGTCGCGGGAGGTCACAGCCTCTCTGTACACTGCCTTGGTCAGGCCGCACCTGGAGTCCTCCTGTGTGCAGTTCTGGAGGCCTCACTTCAAAAAGGATTTGGGCAAAATCGGGAGGGTGCAGAAGAGAGCGACGAGGATGATCAGGGTCTGGAGTCCTATGAGGAAAGGCTAAGGGCCCTGGGAATGTTTAGTCTGGAGTTTGAGGGGGGACATGATTGCGCTCTTTAAATATTTGTAAGGCTACCATTTGGAGAAGGGCAAGGAGCTGTTCCAGAGGAGAGGACCCGAAGCAACGGGTTTAAACTACATGCAGAAAGGGTATCGGCTGGATATTAGGAAACACTTTTTCATGGTCACAGAGTGGCTCAAAGGTGGACTCAGCTGCCTCGGGAGGTGGTGAGCTCCCCTTCACCGGCAGCTTTCAAGAAGAGGCTGGAGGAATATTTGTCAGGGATGCTTTAGGCTGGTCCTGCACTGGGCAGGGGGTTGGACTAGAGGATCTGCGTGGGCCCGTCCAACTCTATGATTCCACAAATGTTTGGCCGTGTGTGAAGTGTGGGCAAGTCACAGGTGACGTATGGTGACTTCCGAGGTCTTTCAAGGCAAGTGATAAAGCAGAGGTGGTTTGTTAGTACTGCCTCCCTCTGCGGAGTCTTCCTTGGTGGTCTCCCATCCCACGTAGCGGCCCGGCTTAATTTCTGAAACCTGACGAGATCGGGCTACCCTGCACCATTCCACATCCCCTACAAAAGAATATGCTGGAATAAAAGTTTGGTGAAGGTGCTACAAGACACCTGTTTAGTTTTGGATGAGCACAGGAACCCTTCTGGGATTGCCACCCGTGATGGTTTCCAAAAGTCTAGTGGTGGCAAACAGGGACATCCAGTGGTAGCCAGAGTTCCCTCTAAGCTGAGTTAGTGTGAGCAAGCTCACAGTTTTTTAGCCTCCGGCTCATACATTTTTGTCTTAGCTCAGGAAGAATGTGGCTCCAGAGCAAACTAATTCATGCAGTAGCCAAAAGGCTCACTCACAACTTTAATGCCAGTAGCTCACAAAGTGGAATTTTTGCTCACAAGACTCCACAGCTTGGAGGGAACATTGGTGGTGGCCCCGACAGAAAGGAGGGGATTTTCACGTGGGCGCAGATATCCTGATTGAGAATGGAGCACGCGCCTCCTGTGCATTGTAAAGCTGAGCTTTTGAAACAAATTACACACACACACACACACAAACCAAGTGTGCGTGACAGCCTTAGGTTGTGGTACACAACATTTCCCACCCTGGTGGATTTCTCGTGTCCCCGCTCACAAGGGCAAGTTTAAAGACAGGCCTCTCACCCCAGGAGCGAAAATACCAGCTCCGATCGGCTCATTGAGTGGAGGGAATCGTTTGAGATAAAAACATCCGTTGGGCTTCGGGGGCCCCCGCGAGCGCTGGAGAGGTGAAAGGGAACCGGCCGTGGAACACTGGCCCTCAGCAGCCGGAGCTCGAGTGATTCATCATCAGTCCCCCCCCCTCCCCTAAAAGGAGCGTGTGTCCTCTCGGACAAATTGCCGGCTGTCAGGTCCGATCTTCAAGGCCTTCTCTGGGTGCCGCGAGCTCAGGGCCCTGAACTGGGCCTGCTCTGGCAACGAGGCTTTCGGGGGTTCTTTCGTTCTTGCATTTCCCCCCCTCCCTGACCTGGATAGTCCAGGCAGAGGAAACTTAGCACGGTGTACTTTGTCCCAGCCCGGTCCGGGATGGCCCCGGCTAGCCTAGTCTCCTCAGATCTCGGAAGCTAAAGGGGGTTGGTCCTCCTGGGTACTTGGACGGGAGGCCACCCGGGCAGTCCAGGGTCACTACGCCGAGGCAGGCGATGGCAGGCCCACCGCTGAACATCTCTTGCCCTGAGCGGGCCTGGTGAACCAGGTCTCATCGGATCTCGGAAGCTAAGCAGGGTCGGTCCTGCTTGGTACTTGGATGGGAGACCAGCCAGGAAGTCCAGGGTGGCTATGCAGAGGCAGGCAGTGGCAAACCACCCCTGGACGCCTCTTGCCTTGAGAACCCTGCAGGGCTCACCATAAGTTGGCTCCAATTTCACGCCCCTTTCCACCACCACCAGTTACTTGATTCAGGTAGCGATAGCGGGGTTAAGTGCGTGGTTCAGTGCGCTGACTCTAATCTGGGAGAACCGGGTTTGATTCCCCACTCCTCCACTTGCACCTGCTAGATGACCTTGGGCAAGCCAGAGTTCTGTCAGGGCTCTTCTCTCAGGAGCAGTCCTCGAAAGAGGTCTCTCAGCCCCGCCTAACTCACAGGGTGTCTGTTGTGGGGAGGGGAAGAGAAAGGAGTTTTGAGCCGCTCTGAGACTCCTTCAGGTAGTGAAGGGTGGGGTATAAATCCAATCTCCTCCTCCTCCTCCTCCTCTTCTTCTTCTTCGCAGAGTGTGAATCCTTCACCCTGCCTAAGGAGGCTTCCTCCAACTTAAGTGGCTGTCCCTACAACTTATTTTGTTTTACTTACAAAAACGTATGCCCCGTCTTTCTGTCCTTCTCAGGGCCACCAAGGCACTTAACAGATTAAAAACATACAGAATAAGAACACATCTTTAAAAAAAATCATTACATCCAAACCAAAAATGCATCACGAAACCAATTAAATCCAAGGCTAAAAACACATACCCTAACATACCAAGAGCAATTAAAACACAGTGCAGGGAGGAGGGACCATCGAGGGAACTACTCAAGGATTTTAAAAAAAATCAATGGTGTGCGACCTCATTTGGAGTACTGTGTACAGTTCTGGTCACCACACCTCAGAAAGGATATTATAGCATTGGGAAAAGTGCAGAAAAGGGCAACTTGAATGCTAAAAGAGCACTTTCCCTATGAAGGAAGGTTAAAGCGCTTGGGGCTCTTTAGCTTGGAGAAACGACGGGGAGCGGGAGGGAGGCCCAGCTGATGTTGCAGCAACGTGTCAACGTCACTTCGGATGTGACCTGGAAATGACGTCATCACTCAGCCATATCAGGGCGACACTCTGGTATTTGGGCAAAAACTCTGGTAAATTTGACTTCGACCATAGAATTTTTGCCAAATACCAGAGTGTCTCCCTGACATCGCTGACGTGATGACATCAGTTCTGGGTCATGTGAGAAGTGACATAGACACATCACTACAATATTGACAGGGCTTCGCACGTGATTGCCTTCGGTCTGGGGGGGGGGGGTGGCTGGCAACCGTAAGTGACTTCGGTGGTACATAGCTGTGCTGCATTGTGGCTTGGATCAGGCCCCCGCTAAAGAAAGGAACATGCATTTCCATAGGAGGAGGTGCCAGTGTTCACACCTGTTGACTTGGCTGCCACCAACAAGAGGACAGTGCTGAGGTTAGCCTCAAGACAGAAATGATGGAGTCACACCTGCTTGGTTTCTGGTTTGATTTGGGGAATCCATTGATCTCTACCTGACCTGGGTGGGGCCTGCTCTTCTCCTAGCAGCCCCAAAAATGAAAGTGGGACTGGCCGCAGTTTGTGCCGGGTGCCGTGGATTTGCTAAATCCAAGAATCCTCTTGTGCACTGTGGACACTGCGAGCTGGATCCAGTGCAGAATTCCACGTGCCCTACAGTGAGGGTTGTCAGCAACCCAGCTTGTTTCCTGAAGGGCTGGCTGGAGGAAACGGGGGAGTGCGCGCGCTTGGCACACTTCTGACAAATACTGGAAGGGGTGTAAGGGGACTGTATAGAAATATTGATTTCTAAATGTCTCCTGCATTCTCCTGTTCTGTCTTTTGGTAACAGGCTGTGCCTTATTTCCTGTTACAAGCCAAATGGTAGGCCCCATGGCCTCAATTGCATGCCATAAACCCACATTCTTCACACTTCCATGCTAGAAGCTAGGCCAGCATGCCATAAGCTCATGTAGCCGATGGAGAAGCTGGGGTTGGGGGCCATGTGACTGCAGGCGTGGTTTCCAAACTTCCAGCCTATCCTCACTTGTACCCATGACAACCAAAAAATTGGCCACACACCCTGCTACTCCTGATTGGCTGATGGCCACAGCTAGTCATGATTAGATTGGGGTTTAACTGTCTGGTCCCTTGGGAGAGAGACTCTCTCTGTCTCTTGCTCTTGTGCTGCGCTCTCTCTGCTCTTGTGTTCTGTTCACCTGAAATGCTGTCCTGCCATACTGTCTGCTGGAGGACAAAGGATTGCTTTGGGCCTTAGAGCACATGGAGGGCAAGGAGGGGATTTTCCTCCTCAAAATCCCTTGGTGATACCTGGATTATCACAATGGACAGTCTTGGACTCTTGGAAGCTTCTGAATGTGGTAACTATGAATTATTAATGTTTAGTTAAGGCAAACAGCCCTAGCCTTTCTTGTTTTGAAATCTTATAGTCGAATTGCAATGCTCTGAACTGAATAAACGTAGTCTTGTTTCTAACTTGTCTTTGATGTTGTAACTGGGATTCCAAGCCTATTTCCTGTGCCTACCTGGCCACACGCTACCATTGAGTGTTAAGTGTACATCTCTGGGAATGAGGTGCTAATGTGTTAAGCCCTAGATGCCAGCTGAGAGATCTGAATCTCTGCTCTGAGCTGGAGGGGATTATAGAATACTGAGAGAGTCTGGTGGCTTATTGTTCTGAAATCCAGAGAGGGTAGCCTACCTCTCTGGGTTGTTGTTAATGTATTGAAAAGTATAGGATTCCCCTCTCATCCCTGGACAGGCTTGAGGGGCAGAAACTTATACAGGGACACCCCAGGATTCCTGGTAGCCTATGCAGGGCCGGCATGGGGCATCGCCAGCGTCACTGGGGGGCTGCTGAAACTCCCCTTGCTTTGGAGGGGCTTGCCACCACATGCCAGCAGGAGCGATCGTCACCTGTCCCTCCTCTCTCAGGGGTGTGTGGCCTCCAAATCTGAGCCCAGGGTCTATACTGGCCATCCCCCGTGATATTCATAGGGCCTCCCCTGAACGCGTTTCGCTTCCTGGCACTCACGGGCTTCTCCCCCAAAGCAAAGATATACGTCTGTCTACGTACGGTCTATAAGTGTGGGTTTTTTAAATGTTGTTGCTTGAATTGTTGGCTGCTTTTGAGGGCAGAAATGTAGCGAAATGGTTGGAATGTTAGACCAGGATCTGGGAGAGCCAGGCTTGAATCACCCCTCTGCCTCGGGCCAGCCACGCCCTCTCAGCCTCACCCACCTCTCAGGGCTGTTGTACGGATAAAATGGAGGGGAGGAGAATGACGTGAGCCATCTTGGATCCCCATTAGAGAGAAAAGTGGGATATTAATGGATTAAATAATCAGATTAAAAATGAATAGTAGAATCACAGGGTTGGAAGGGGCCGTAGAGGCCATCTAGTCCAACCCACTGCTTAAAGACGGCCAGTGAGGGGGAGCTCAACACCTCCCTCAGTGGCTGATTCCACTGTTGCAGCCGGTGCCTTCCCACCCTTAGTTTAGACCCATGATTGCGAGTCCTCTTCTCTGCTGCCAACCGGAACAGCTCCCTGCCCTCCTCTAAGTGATGGCCACTCAAAGAGTTAGCAATCCTGTCCCCCCCTCAACCTCCTCTTCTCCAGACTGAACATTCCCAAGAAGTCCCTCAGCCTTTCCTCACAGGGCTTGGCCTCCAGGCCCCCCGATCATCCTTGAATAAATAAATAACAGAGGAGAAGCCAATGTTGGATCAGTCCAATGGCCCATCCAGTCCAACACTCTGTCTCACACAATGCCCAAAACATCAGGAGGTCCACCAGCGGGGCTAGAACACCAGAAGCTCTCCCACACTTACCCCCCAAGCACTAAGAAGACGGAGCATCATTGCCCCGGACAGAATGTTCCACGTGTACCTTGTGACTAATAGCCACTGATAGACCTCTGCTCCAGATGTTTATCCAGAAACAATCCTAGCTTTTCTTGGCTGTGCTGGATAAGGAGGTGGTTCAGAAGGTCTCAGGAGGTTTCACCTTTGGGTCATTCCGATATAGCTTCCCCCCCCCCCGAGAATGCATAGCTTGTGACCTCCTGACCGTTAGCAGTCCCCCCCCCAGCAGCCATTTTGTGGTGGTGCCCACAACAGTCCCTCGGTGTTCTGTAAATAAGCTGCACAGGTTGCACCTGGCAGGGGCCCCTGGTTGGGAAGGGGGGGTGTTTTAAGAGGAGTGACCCCTGGGCTCTGTAGCTCTGGGAGACAGATGAGGAGGTGGGCTTCAAGCAACTCCTTGTTTCGGGACTCAGGCCTCTGGTTCTGGCGGATGCCTGCTTTGTGCTTGGCGATCGTTTGGAGCTGGCAGTGGCGAGAGGTACCTGTGAGGCAAAGGTATAATTTGCCCGAGCAGATCAGCTCCCTGTATATGTCTCCAGTACTGCATGTAATAAGGATTTTGCACACCTGGTTGCACATCGAAATTGGATTCACAAAATGTTGGGGAAGAGCCTTTGCACCCGCAATTAGAGGTGGATTTTGCATTCGCCCAGCAGCATCGTGCCACTTGCTATTCTAACGCTCCTCTTTTTCTGTCTCATTTGTTGCCGGTAAACAGAAGCTTTCGACACCCAAACAAAATGATCCATAGGTGGGAGGGGAGCGGGAGGGGGGAGAGCGTGGAGATTTAACAGCTGATAGTGTTTTCTTTTCCCTGCGGACTGCTCCCGCAAACACATCTGTTTGTTTTTGGAACGGTGTCACTTGGGTCTCTCTGAAAGGTGATCATTTGGAGCTGAGTGAACTGGGAATGCAGCTGAGATGAACTGGGAATGCAGCTGAGTGAACTGGGAATGCCAGACAGGGTCAGTGGTGGGGGGGAAGAATTGGGGGCGAAATACGCCTCATCACTTTGACCCATGACGTCACTTGCAGTGCAAAACCAGAAGCCGGATCATCACCTAGTTTGGGTGGGATCCTAGAGCATTGCCCTAACTTGATGATGTCACTTCCGGTTCCATGCTGGAAGTGATGTCATGCATCGAATCGAAGTGACACACTGTGACACACAGCTCTGTGTCTCTGCCCCCAGGAGTCTCTTGCACGTTGCCCACATTGGGACGGCGACCCTAGCCCAACACCATTCTAAAAGTACTTCTGTCTCCTCTGCCCACAAACCTCTGGAGCTGCACCAGGCAGAGGGAATTTAGGATCCTGTATTTTGTCCAAGCCCAAGCTTGGATGGCCCGGGTTAGCCTGATCTCGTTAGATCTCAGAAGCTAAGCAGGGTTGGCTCCGGTTAGTATTGGGATGGGAGACCACCAAGGAAGTCCAGGGTTCCTACGCAGAGGCAGGCAATGGCAAACCACCTCTGAACACGTCTCTTGCCTTGGAAACCCAACGGGGTCACCCAAAGTCGGCTGTGACTTGATGGCCCTTTTCTCCTCCACCACGACCACGGAGAGAGCCAGTTTGGTTAGTGTTTAGGAATGCGGATTCTAATCTGGGCTTGATTCCCCAGTCCTCCTCCACACGCAGCTGCTGGTGTGGCCTTGGGTCAGTCACAAGTTTCCTCAGAGCTGTTCTCTCACGAGCAGTTCATGAAAGAGCTCCCTCAGCCCCACCTACCTCACAGGATGTCTGTGGTGGGGAAGTGAAGGGAAAGGAGATTGTAAACTGCTCTGAGACTCCCAAGTGAAGGGCAGGGTATAAATCCAGTCTCCTCCTCCTCCTCTTCTTCCTCCTCCTCCTCCTCCTCCTCCTCCT
>NW_015167144.1:67449-73273 GCF_001447785.1 Gekko japonicus | reverse complement strand
TCCTCCTCCTCCTCCTCCTCCTCCTCCTCCAAAACTCTTTGCCCCAGTTTTACCCTCAAGGAAGAATACTTCAGCCAGCTTTGTTGCCAAAGTTAATTCCTTCTTCAAAGCTGCTTTTTTCTGTGTATTTTTTGGGTGGGGAAAACAACATTTAGCTAACCTGCAGGGTTCTTTTTTCTGAGCAGCCAGACACGAAATGCACAGCTCGGTGTGTGTGTGTATGTGTGTGTGCGATCCCAAAATAACATTTGTGCAATTTAGAGATAGGAGTCATCTGCATTCTTGCTGCCAGATCCTCAGTTCTGTTCTGGCTTCCAGAGAATCACGGATTGTGTTTCCTAAGCAACAACGCATGTGCACACGCCTGCTGCGCTCAAAGAAAACGTTGTAGTAGCATGTACAAATTATAATCATGCAATTCCAAATTTCCCCGTTAAAAAGGCTCTGTTAACTCGTTAATGACTAATCCTGATACGGTTATCATATCTATTAATCTTGGTCAGAGTTTGAATTAATGGCCATAACGCTGGGGTGAGTTTCACTGAGGTGCGCTTTCCGCAGAGCCTGTAACGCCTCTGTATGGCACGGCCTCCTTCGGAATACTGTGTACAGTTCTGGTCCCCGTATCTCCAAAAGGACATTGCAGAGCTGGAAAAAGTCCAGAGGAGGGGCAGCCAAGAAGATGAGGGGGTTGGAGCCCCTCCCCTAGGAGGAAAGGCGGAAGAGTCTCTGGGACTTTTCAGTTTAGAAAAGAGATGACTAGGGGGGCGGGGACGACATGACAGAGGTTTATAAAATCATGCCTGGGGTGGAGAGGGCTAACAAAGAGAACTTTTTATTCCTCTCCCAAAATACTAGAACTTGAGGGCATCCAGTGAAGCTGATGGGCAGTAGGTTCAAGACAGACACAAGGAAATACTACTTTACGCAGGGAGTGGTTAAAAGATGGAATTCACTGCCAGCAGGGCTCTTTTTATGTTCTTATAGATGGATCCATGGAGAAGAAGTCTGTCTAGGGCTACAAGCCATGGTGGCTGAGGGGAACCTCCACATTCAGGGGCACTAATTCTCTGGATTCCACAGCCAGGAGGCAACATTAGGGGGAGGCCTCAGCCTCTCTGCCCTGTTGCTGGCCCTTCATCCAGAGGAACTGACTGGCCACTGTGTGAGACGGGAGGCTGGACTAGAGGGACCCTCCACTGGTCTGGCCCAGCAAGGCTCTTCCTATGGTCTCAAATTGTGTCAGGGCTCTTGTAAGTAGGGGTGCAGAGGATTGAACCTGTGAACCTGTTCACAGTTAGAAGCCTCCAGGTTTTTTTTGTGGGAAACGAGGAGATAAAGAGAAGAAGCAGGAAGGCCTCTCACTCAAGACGTACCATTCCCTCTGAGGTTTAGCTTCACCGGTTGCTATACACCACCATCACCGTGCCCACTATTGGAACAGTCTTATCTGTGGGGCAGCCTGGGAAATTTCCTAGGGCACTGGGGGGGGGGAGCTGAAGGCTGTCGGGGGTGCTATAATATATCAGCTATGGAAGAATTCATTGAGTACATCGCCTAGTATATAAAATGAAAAACCTGACACTCTCTGATAGCGAAAAATGGTCTCTGGTAGTAAAGTGACGAGATGTCCACTTGCTTTCGCCAATGAGCTCTTCTACTCCTGCTCCTATTTCTTTTTTTAAACGATGCTCATGCCTGATCGATCTAGCTGGCCGTGTTCCATCAGTCGCCATTGTTCTTTCATAATGCAGGCTGTGGTGCAATTTTGAATGGACATTGGACTGTGAAAACTGGGCGCTTGATTCTTGTTCAGAGTGGGTTGAGTGGGAACAAAGAAGAAGCAGAAGCAGATAAGATTGGATTTATGCCCTGTCCTTCACTACCCAAAGGTGTCTCAGAGCGGCTTACAAACTCCTTTCCCTTCCCCTCCCCACAACAGACACCCTGTGAGGGAGGCGGGGCTGAGAGAGCTCTGACAGAAACTGCTCCTGAGAGAACAGAACTACGGCTTGCCCAAGGTCATCCCACAGCTGCGAGTGGAGGAGTGGGGAATCAAACCCAGTTCTCCCAGATTAGAGTCCGCGCACTCAACCACAACACCAAACTCGCTCCAAAAGACGTGCAGGGAGGAGGGGTGCCCTCATTGGCTTTTGCCTGGGCCCCCGAAATCACTGAGCCACCCCCCGGCCTGCTGCCTGTAGCCATGTGACCCTGAGAGGGACTGGGGAGGACTCTGGAGTGCAGCCCCCCCACACACACACACTGTTTTTAGCCTGCAGGAACCATTGGAATTTTGACACAGGGTGGTGGGTGCAGCTAACAAAACGGCTGGGTGCAGCTAAAAAACCGGCTGCTGCAGGAGGCAGAGCCAGCCACAAAATGGCTACTGCAGGAGGTGCAGCCAGCCACCAAAGGTAGAGGGGGAGGTTATACACAGCTCTTCATAGTGACTGTTCAGCACTTCAGGCAGGAGTTCTTTATAATCAGATGCCTTTCAAAATTAAGATATTCTTTAGAAATATTTCCTTGAGTATACCTTCAGTCGCACGGTGAAGGTCCTTTTACCGTAGCACCTCTGAAGCGACTTTTTAAAAATCTGCACGGCCAATTGGATCTCCAGTAGCCAGTCAGGAGCCCTGCTGGGCACAGGCCCTGCCTGGGCACGCCCACTTTCTGAAAACTTTTGGCGGGCTCTAGGGAAGGGGGTCTGCAGATCCCTTGGCACCCATGGGGGCCTCGTTGGGGGCCTTTCCCCAAAGGCTTTCAGCCTCCCAGGTGTCAGAACCCACAGCCAACAACGAAATACTCAGGAACGGTAATACTTTTATTGCAGAGCTATAGATGCAGTAACATAGGCACTGTTAGGAATGGCGGCGACCCCATGGGCATAATAGGATATAGGGTATTCGTATGCACACACACCCCAGCACTGGCCAATTAGGCACCCTCCCGCACGCGGGATAAAGCTTGGAGACCGTTAGGTAGCTAAAGCTTGAGAACGAACACTCTCCCATGGCACCTAGGAGAAACCCAGATAATACAGACATCTGTATAAATAAGCATTTTGGCGCAAAGCAGGAAAAGCACAGAAAGGAATGCGGTAGCAATTAACCAGACACAGGCTGAGCTCCCCAACTCCCATGGCAGCGTAGCTGACATACTGCCCTCTCTAAAATCAGCTTCTCCCGACCATTCCGGGAGGTCTCCCAGTTATTCCGGGAAATCGTGATAGAACCGTCACAACAGTCCAGGGGCCCGAATATCCCCTACTTCCACCCATTCGAGGTGCTGGGGTCCGAAATCCACCCACTCAACCAAATACATCAACTTTCCCCGTTTGGTCTTAGAGTCCAGAATCCCCAACCCCCATCATGGCAGTGTAGCTGACACCAGGGTCTCCTCCGAGGCTGTCTGCGTGCACTCCATAAGTGACTCCGGACACTGGAAGGCAGGGAAATATTCCAGTTTGAGTAAACTGCTCAAGTTACAAAGAGTGTATACTGGGCAGGAGCCCCTCTTAAGGCACAAGCAATGGCAAATAAAAGAAGGAGTAATACTGAACTAAGTAAAGGTGTAAAGGTCTCCCTTGCTCGGAAGCCAGTCGAATCCGACTCTAGGGATGTGGTGCTCATCTCCATTTCCAAACCAAAGAGCCAGCGCTGTCCGTCCGAGGATGTTTTCCATGGTCATGTGGCTGGCATGACTCGATGCCGAGGTGCACGGAACGCTCTTACCTTCCCACCAAAGTGGTACCTATTTATCTACTTGCAATTTCTTGCTTTCGAACTGCTAGGTTGGCAGGAGCTGGGACCAAAGACGGGAGCTCACTCCATCACGCGGCTCTCGTGTCTTGAACTGTCGAACTACTGACCTTCCGGTCTGCAGCTCAGCGTCTTAACCACCTGAGCCACATGGTTCAGTACTGAACTACATCTTGCTAAAAGCTATCTTACTACACATCAAAAGCTTGCCAGCTGCAGGTCCGTCAGGTGGTTCTCACTTCTAGGCTTGAGAAAGTCTGTCCCTGCCAGAGAGTCCGTGGGGGGAGCTATCTTACTACACATCAAAAGCTTGCCGGCTGGCTGACCAGATGCAGGTCTGTCAGGTGGTTCTCGCTTCTAGACTTGAGAAAGTCCATCCCTGGGGTGGTGGGAATGGAAGACATCGCCTCTTCTCCCCTGTTGATAGAATAGCCGGCCTCCTGCTCTCCCTTTTCACACCTCCTTGCCTCAGCCCAGGAATCCCTTAGCCAATCAGAACATGCTTAGCTAATTGGCCCTGGTAGGTTGAAACTCCCAAGGCCTTAGCCAATCAGAACATGCTTAGCTAATGGGCCCTGGTAGGTTGAAACGACTTAGGCAGACTCCCAAGGACGATTCTGTTAACCGCCAACAGCCACAGGTGGATGTAGTTAAAACAAGCTCATTGCTTTTAGCTGGCTGGGCCAAGGGCCCTGCCAAAACTCTCAGCCTAAGAGAGACGATAAACCCAAGCAACATAAAGGCTTAATGGTGGCTATTCCTGACACAACTCTAAACTCCTTCTGGTCTGAACAGCATTTGGCAGTGTTGTGGGCATTGACTCATGCTCATGTTGTGGGCACTGACTTATTTGTTTGAGGACACTCTAGCTCTGACTTAGATAGCCACACAGGTGCTTTTTGGACCTAAATTGGAAGATGTTCTAATTCAGCAACTCTGCATTTGGCACCAGACACATGACTTCCATCTTTTGAGGCCTCACAAACATCTTTGTCTTGTGTCCATAGGTTTTGCTGCTTAACCTTACTTTTCTTGGTCCAGTATTCACTTATTGGTTGTAATGTATATTGTTGTCACGTGTACCTCAATACTGTTTGACCTCCGAAGAAGGCCCCAATAGGGCGGAAACGTGCCAGGTCATGTGTATCGGCCCTTGTGTCTAGGCCACCTGAACTTTTTAACAAGGCTTTCATTGGGCCCTTACATGTTTTTGTCTTTCTAGTAAATACATGTATTTTTGTATATTATAAGTTTCAACTAGGTTTTTAATATTGGCCCTTTTTAACAGACTTCTTTCTTACCCTTGTGGTTCTTGAATCCAGTTTTTGGGTTTGTTTTCTCCTTCCTGTGTCTTCCTGTCCTGCTCAGAATCCCCCTGGAAGTACGCAGAATCACTGGAAAGTGAGGGATCGTGTCCACACCGTGACCTGCTCACACACTTTGGTTGTGCAAGTTAGCTCCCAAGAGTCATCGCTTGTCTGAAGAAGGGGTCTGCAGATCTGAGCATCAGTCAGTGAGGATCGGGATTTTATCCTGCCTTCCTGCATCTCTTTCCACTTGTTGTTGTTGTTGTTCAGTCGCACAGTCGAGTCCGGCTCTTCGCGACCCCATGGACCAGATCATGCCAGGCCTTCCTGTCTTCCGCCGTCCTCTGAAGTTGGCTCAATTTCATGTTCGTTGCATCCATGACACTGTCTAACCATCTCATCCTTTGCCGTCCCCGTCTTCTTTGGCCTTCGATCTTTCCCAGCATCAGGGTCTTCTTCTCCAGTGAGTGCTCCCTTCTCATTGGGTGGCCAAAGTATTTGAGCTTCAGTTTCATTATCTGGCCTTCCAGGGAACAGTCAGGGTTGATTTCTTTTAGGATTGACTGATTTGTTCTTCTTGCAGTCCAAGGGACTCTCAAGAGTCTTCTCCAGCACCATAGTTCAAAAGAATCTATTCTTCGGCGCTCGGCCTTCCTTAAAGTCCAACTCTCGCAGCCATACATGACTACTGGGAATACCATTGCTTTGACCATGCGGACTTTTGTTGACAGGGTGATGTCTCTACTTTTTATC
>NW_015167144.1:66126-66865 GCF_001447785.1 Gekko japonicus | reverse complement strand
GGAGGAGTGGGGAATCAAACCCGGTTCTCCCAGATTAGAGTCTGTGCACTTAACCACTACACCAAACTGTTGACTTAGAAGCATCGGCCTCACTGGGAGAAAATATTAAATAAATTGCCCTTCAGAGAAACACAGTCCTCTCACTTTTGAGTTTCAACATTCAGGTTTCATAGCAAAAAGGAGGCAGCGCGTGAGAGCTGCTGCATATTGACTTCCTAGACAATTTATAAATAATTTAGACACCCGCAGAACCCGTCAGCTGAGGCATGACTCTTCTCCCTGCAGATTTTTCCGGGGTATAAATAGAATCCCTCCCGCCCCACACCACGGCAGCTGGATTCCAGATGGGCAGGGATCTCTCAGCAGCAGTTCCGATCTGGAAAGCCGGTCCTGGGAGTCCGTGATGTGACACCCCCCCTCCTGCACCCGGAAGTCGCTGCCCTCAGCTCAGGGGTGATGGGTCGTTTCTGGCTACCCAGCGACTGAATGGCGGAAGGAACGGCACTTTTCTCCCTTTACGTTTTTCACTTGTTAAAAACAGTGACATGTATTTTTGTTGGACTTCTATTTGTTTAAAGTCTCATATCCCGCTTTCCTTCCCAGTAGTGACCCCAGAGTGGCTTACAGCCTCCTCCTCCTCCTCACTCCCCCCTTTCTATCCTCACAGCAACCCCCTGATGCAGTAGGCTGGGGTGAGAGAGAGAGGGACAGGCCCAACGTCACTCTAGAAACTTCCAGG
>NW_015167144.1:65027-66084 GCF_001447785.1 Gekko japonicus | reverse complement strand
CCCGCCACTGAGCCCTGCTGTGGGTTAGCGGGAACAGCAAAAGGGGCAAGACAGGTCCATTATGTATGTTGGGGGGGATTGGCAGAATTAATCCCCCCTCGGTTCCACAAACACAAAGGCCCTTCCACTGGAAGAAGAGCATCGCTGGGTTATGCCTGATAAGCGTTGCCCTGTGTCCCCCCCCGGCCACCGGCAGCACATGGGGGGGGGGCGTAGGGCTGTCAGGTCCAGGGTGGGAAACGTCCGGAGATTTGGGGGTGGAGCCTGGGGAGGACACGGGGACCTCAGTGGGGGTAGAATGCCATTTATAGTCCACCCTCCAGAGCAGCCATTTTCTCCAGGGGAACTGATCTCGTAACTCGTGAGAGCCAGCTTGGTGTAGTGGTTAAGTGCGCAGACTCTAATCTGGGAGAACCGGGTTTGATTCCCCACTCCTCCTCCACGTGCACCTGCTGAATGACCTTGGGCAAGCCCTAGTTCTGATAAGAGCTGTCCTTGAAAAAGAGCAGTTTCTGTCAGAGCTCTTTCAGCCCCACCTACCTCACAGGGTGTCTGTTGTGGGGAGGGGAAGGGAAAGGAGTTTGTCAGCCGCTCTGAGACTCCTTCGGGTAGTGAAAAGCCATGGGGTATAAATCCAATCTCCTCCTCTTCCTCTTCTTCTTCTTCTTGTCTGGAGATGAGCGGTCATTCCAGGGGATCCCTAGGTCCCACCTGGAGGCTGGCAACCATGACGCCTGGCTTAATGTGACCCGAGGATCACCTGCTGGCACTGAAAATCAGTTTGGGGGCTGCATCCTGTCTGGTGTGGCCATCTCTGGGTTGGGAGACACCTGGAGATTTTGGGTTCAGGGACCGCTTCCATGGGGGATGGAGTGTCACAGAGTCTACCCTCCAGGGCAGCCTTTTTCTCCAGAGAGGAACCAGTCTCTGTACTCCGGGATCCACTAGTAATTCCAGGAGACACCACCTGGGGGGTTGGCGACTCTGCTCCTGGCTGCAGCTCAATAATAGCGGGGGGGGGGTCTTCTCTCACCAGTTGCTCTGGAGTAACTCGCAC
>NW_015167144.1:37158-64837 GCF_001447785.1 Gekko japonicus | reverse complement strand
GGGGGAGGCTAGCTGGGGGTGTTTCCCATCACTCAGAAGCAGTTCTTATTGCAGACGAGGTTGACGACCCCTGCTGACAAAATGGCGCTGTTTTGTTCCAGTGACACCCGAGAGAGACTGAAAAGGAAGCGTGCATGGATCCTCTTATGCAACTGGGGGTGGGGGGCGGGGGGCACCTTTGCCAGCCCTGGAGTGTTTTGACGCTGGCTTTCACTGTCAAGCTGTCACTCGGAAGGAAAACAGGCAACGCGCTGCAGCAGAGAGACGGTCCTGCCAGCCAGAGAGAGGGCACATCCCCGAGAGCAGCTGCCCTGTTGCCTCCGTGGCAGTGGGAGCATCGCGTCCAACGTTGTGACCCTGCCCCTGGGGCTTTCCCTGGAAGTGACATCACAGGTTGGGGGTGGGGGTGGGTGGGAAGAGGGCCGCATTCGAGGTGGAATCCAGTTCCTTGATGAAGTGCAAACCCATTTTAATTATTGATGCCTGTTGCTGTGCAGCCTGGTGGCAAATCTGCTGAATTTCCTTCTGCGAGTCTGATAAAAAATTTTACCTGCACTTCGCCAGGAACGGTTGACTGCCTTGATGTTGGAGCGGGAGCACCCCCTCGGCAGCTCTGAGGCCGGGCAGTGGGTGGGTAGAGACAGGTGGGAAGAGGGCCCCCGTCCCATGCCATCCCATCCCATCGCTCTTAGGGTTGCCAGTCTCCAGGTGGGGCCTGGAGAGCACCCACTATCTCCAGACCATAGGGAATAGTTCCCCTGGAGAAAACGGCTGCTTTGGAGGGTGGACTTTATGGCAATATACCCTGCTGAAGCCCCTCCCCTTCCTTAGGCTCCACCCTCTAAATCTCCAGGAATTTCCCAAACCGGAGCTGGCAACCAAGGCTCCCTCTAAGCTGTGGAGTCTTGTGAACAAAAAGGCTACTTTGTGAGCTACTGGCATTAAAGTGGTGAGTGAGCCATTTGGCTGCTGCTTAAATTAGTTTGCTCTGGAGCCCCATCCTTCCTGAGCTAGGGCAAAAATGTGTGAGCCGGAGGCTAAAACACTGTGAGCTGGCTCACACTAACTCAGCTTAGAGGGAACACTGCTGGCAACCGTAATCACTGATAAGGGGAGAGAGAAATTATCTAGGCCGGTGGAAACTCTGCAGCTGATGAAGACAAGCCAGGTCTTTTAGCATCATTTCAGGTGTTTGGAGCAAATCCGCTGGTTGGCTTCAAGACAGGCAGAATTTCCCTTCCTCTGCCTGTGTTGTTCGTGGAAGAGATGAGGGCAGCTCATGTTTTCAGTGGAGTCTTGCCACTGTGGCCTTTGAAAAGTCTGACTTGCCGCTGTGTGTAGCTGGTTGAGACGGTCGTCCTCAGCAGAGATGGGGCCTGGGGGGGGGGGGAAGCGGGACCAGATTTTAGAAACGGGCTGTTCCAAAGACATTCAAGTCAAGCAAAGGCTGTGTTATGTTTGCTGATGTAAAAAGTGATAGATAGTGGTGTCAAAAGTAAAGTGAGCGAGTAGTCTGGGATACTCTAGCGCCTGAGACTGTGATCAAGCGTGCACGTTTCTCCTCTGCCAGCCAGAGACCCTCACGAAGACATGACGCTGCTCTACGGATCGCTGGGAGCAGCCTTTCGCATCACCTTCTGCCCAATCCGTAGACCATTCATCTGTCGAGGTCGTTTGTGTCTATTCCGACTGACAGGCACTCTCCAGGTCTCAAGTCAATGACTTTGATAAAGCTTTGCTAGTACCTGAGACTTTTAACTGGAGATGCTAGGGATTGAACCTGGGATTTTCTGCATGCCAAGCAGGTGCTCTGCCACTAAACCAATAAGAATTCTGGAAGAGCCCTGCTGGGTCAGACCAGTGAAGGTCCATCTAGTCCAGCCTCCTCTCTCACACAGTGGCCAACCGGTTCCTCTGGAGGTCCAACAACAGGGCATAGAGGCCGAGGCCTTCCCCTAAGAAGTACTTAATAAGAGACCTGCTGGATCAGACCAGTGAGGGTCCATCTAGTCCAGCCTCCTGTCTCACACAATGGCTAGCCGGTTCCTCTGGAAGGGGCCAACCACAGGGCAGAGAGGCTGAGGCCTTCCCCTGAGAAGAGCCCTGCTGGGTCAGACCAGGGAGGGTCCCTCTAGTCCAGCCTCCTGTCTCACACAATGGCTAGCCGGTTCCTCTGGAAGGGGCCAACCACAGGGCAGAGAGGCTGAGGCCTTCCCCTGAGAAGAGCCCTGCTGGGTCAGACCAGGGAGGGTCCCTCTAGTCCAGCCTCCTGTCTCACACAATGGCTAGCCGGTTCCTCTGGAAGGGGCCAACCACAGGGCAGAGAGGCTGAGGCCTTCCCCTGAGAAGAGCCCTGCTGGGTCAGACCAGGGAGGGTCCCTCTAGTCCAGCCTCCTGTCTCACACAATGGCTAGCCGGTTCCTCTGGAAGGGGCCAACCACAGGGCAGAGAGGCTGAGGCCTTCCCCTGAGAAGAGCCCTGCTGGGTCAGACCAGGGAGGGTCCCTCTAGTCCAGCCTCCTGTCTCACACAATGGCTAGCCGGTTCCTCTGGAAGGGGCCAACCACAGGGCAGAGAGGCTGAGGCCTTCCCCTGAGAAGAGCCCTGCTGGGTCAGACCAGGGAGGGTCCCTCTAGTCCAGCCTCCTGTCTCACACAATGGCTAGCCGGTTCCTCTGGAAGGGGCCAACCACAGGGCAGAGAGGCTGAGGCCTTCCCCTGAGAAGAGCCCTGCTGGGTCAGACCAGGGAGGGTCCCTCTAGTCCAGCCTCCCATCTCACACAGGGGCCAGCCAGTTCCTCTGGAGGGGCAGCAACAGGGCAGAGAGGCCGAGGCCTTCCCCTGAGAAGGGCACCAGAAGAGCCCTGCTGGATCAGACCAGGGAAGGTCCCTCTAGTCCTGCTTTCTATCTCACACAGTGGCCAACCAGAGAGGCTGAGGCCTTCCCCTAAGGTTGCCTCCTGGCTCTGGGATTCAGAGGTGTAGTGCCTCCACATGGGGAGGTTCCCCTCAGTCCCTCTCATGAACAGAAACCCATGAAACTGCCTTCTACTGAGTCAGATCGGTAGCCTATCAAGGTCGATAATATCTGCTCTGTCTGGCAGCAGCTATCCTGGGTCCCAGGAAGAGGTCTTTCCTATCGCGTTACTATCTGATTCTTCTAAGGGGGACATGTCAGGAATTGAACCCAGGACCTTCTGTACGCTGAGCAGATGCTCTGCCACTGAGCCACGGCTCCAGCCACGCTGCTCGCAGACACCACTGCTGTGCCCCTTGGAGCATTTCCCAAAGTTTCAGGGAATGAAGGCGATCGCTGTAGGCAGTGCACATTCCTTTCCTGACAAGTTATGAAAGCTTCAAGAGGGAATTGGATAAGCATATGGAGCAGAGGTCCATCAGTGGCCATTAGCCACAAGGTATAGATAGGGGCTCTGGGGCAAGTGATGCTCTGTATTCTTGGTGCTTTGGGGGGGGTCAACAGTGGGGGGCTTCTAGTGTCCTGGCCCCATTGGTGGACCTCCTGGTATTTCTGGCCACTGTGTGACAGACAGAGTGTTGGACTAGATGGGCCTTTGGCCTGATCCAACATTGGCGTCTCTTATGTTCTTATGTTCTTGATGAGGGCCTTGCCACACAGCAGGGATAAATGCAAGCATGGGTGCCACTGTGCCGCTCCACATTTTCCTGAGCAGAGCCCATCTGAGCACAGGAGATTGTTCTTCTTAGCAGCTGTGGCAAGTCAAAGAATGCTGTTCCACCCTGTGCCGGTTATTCATTTATTTTCTAAAACTTCTATCCCGCCTGTTTTTAAAAACAGGTGTGGTGCGCCAGGTCTATGGGAGACGTTTGCGGAGGAGTCTGGAGAATTGCCACCAGTGAGGTACGGTGGGCAGGGTCTGAACAGGCCGCTCTTTCTCAGCCTACCTGATGAAATGTGCAGAGTATTAAATAAATACATTTGAGTTGATACTGCTAAACTGCATGCACTGTAGATCTAACTCTGGGTGAAGTCGCTTCATCTTCAGAGGGTGCAGAAGAGAGCGGCGAGGATGATCAGGGGTCTGGAGACTGAGCCCTATGAGGAAAGGCTGAGGGCCCCAGGAATGTTGGGTTTGGAGAAGAGGAGATTGAGGGGGGACATGACTGCTCTCTTTAAACATTTGAAAGGTTGCCATTTGGAGGAGGGCAAGGAGCTGTTCCAGAGGAGAGGACCCGAAGCAATGGGTTTAAATCACATGCAGAAACGTATCAACTGGATATTAGGAAGGAGCCCTATGAGGAAAGGCTGAGGGCCCCAGGAATGTTGGGTTTGGAGAAGAGGAGATTGAGGGGGGACATGACTGCTCTCTTTAAACATTTGAAAGGTTGCCATTTGGAGGAGGGCAAGGAGCTGTTCCAGAGGAGAGGACCCGAAGCAATGGGTTTAAATCACATGCAGAAACGTATCAACTGGATATTAGGAAGAACTTTTTCGTGGTCAGAGTGGTTCAAAGGTGGAATCAGCTGCCTAGGGAGGGGGAAATGAGCTCCCCCTCACTGGCAGCTTTCAAGAAGAGGCTGGACGGATATTTGTCAGAGATGCTTTAGGCTGGTCCTACACTGGGCAGGGGCTGGACTAGATGGGTCTGTATGGCCCCTCCCACCTCTGTGATTCTATCTGTACAGCAGGGCTAATCCCACTCAGTTGTGGGGTGTAAATAGGAGCAGTTCGACTGGGAGGCGTCGCAGTGTTTTGATTATATCACAAGTTTCCTTGCTGATCACGCTTGTTTTCCGGCAGTTATGAGCTCATTCCAGGTTCATCCGTTGAATGACTGATTGTGCAAGGTTTTTCTTTTACCTTTGACAGTTAATCAAAGCAGATTCAGAGTTAATTTTGGCCTTCTAATCTTTCTTGGGAGGATAACAAGCAGCACATATCAGATGTTTTCTTCGATGCATGTGTTGGGCCATCCCGTCCATCATTACGAACCAGTCATTTGTCTAGATGGTGGTCACATGTTGAAGTTGGGAAAGATTTGGCGTGCGATAAGATTGCTGGGTTTTGGGTCTAAATGCATTGATGTGATCAGCAAATCGGATTTCTCTGAATGGGGCTCTCAGAAGGGGTCAGATCTTCTTCAGGCCGGGCAGGGCAGGGGAATCCTTGGATACCCTCTCCCTTGCTGTGCAGGAAAACGTTTCTTTTGTGTCAGGTTTAGGATGACCAGTTGTCCTCTTTTTAGAGGACACATCCTCTCTTTTGGGCCTCTGTCCTCTTTTGGGCTTTTTTGTACAATAAAGTTTATTGAAATTTTGTTAAGATTATTAACATCACAAATGCGTTAGAACAATACAATGGTAGAGTAGATAATCAACAGCAGGGGTCATTTCGTAGAAAAAGAGCTAGGGGAACTCATTAGCATAACTCATTAGCATATGCCACACCCCCTGACATCAGGGGCCCGGCGGTGGACCTGCAAGGCCAGCGGGAGTGTGAGGAAGCCCCGCGAAGGCCCTCCCTGGCCCCAGGCAGGCAGGGGTGGGGAGAGTCGGGAAGGAAGCAACTTACCCTCCCTCTTCTCCTGCCTCCTCCTGGCTGAATGAGGGCTGGAAGTGGGGCGACCGGAAGCAGGGGGTGGGGCTTCGTCATGTGCCCCACCCCCCTGCACCTCACCCGGGGGAACTGCGTTCCCCCGCGTCCCCCCCAAAAAAAATTACCTCTGTGCCCTAGAAAGTTTATAACAACTAAAGTTGTGAAGGGAGAAATGTTGACATTAGGGTACCATCCATAAACTAGAAGTATTCTTATCAACTTGTAATACTAACAATAGTAACAGCTGCATATATACTGAGGGTTTTACCACAACCAGAGGTCATCAACTACTTTGGGAATGTCCTGCTGGGAGGTGAGGTATTCTAGAACAGGGGACCAAACTGGAACAAGCATAGTTGAGACAGGAATCTTATCAAAGCGTGAAAGTGTGGGTGCCATTGTAATTTTCCAGTGTGTGGCACTTTTTGAGGCTTTTTAAAAGAAAACTGATGAAAATGCCCTCTTTTGAGGTTGGAAATAGGGATGTGCATTTGGTTCCTCCGAACCAAATGCACCCCCCAAAATGGCCCATTTGGGTCCCTTTCGGGCTGCTGCAGGCCGATTCAGATTCTCTGATCTGATTTGGCTTGCCGCCGAATTTCGGCGGCAATTCGGCCCCATTATATCCTATGGGCCATTGAAGTCAATGGCGAAAACATAGGGTATATTCTGGGGGCTGGAGGGGAGGGGGTTTGAGGGAGAGGCTCCAAACTTGGTCACTTATCCCTCTTCACCCAGGGCTAGCCAGTCTCTGATGCACCTTGGCAGAAGCACATTTGAGGATATGGATTGGTGCCCATGAATTTATATTTATTTATTTTTATTTTATTATCCAGTTTATACCCTGCCCTCCCAGCCAAGGCCAGCTCAGGTTGGCCTACAAAAAAATAAAACACACGGTAAATAATTTAGATAATCCTAAAACAATATAAAACAATTATAACATTAAAAGGTGCTAACAGTGAATGATAAAAGATGGCCGTCGATCTTCAGTATACCATCCTCACAGTCAGCCCATAGGTCTAACAATTGTGCAGCTGGCACAGGCTATTGCGATGTCTTCAGGGAACAGGGTTCTCTCTTGGAGTGGCTCCTAATTGAAAGCCTGGTGGAAGAGCTCCGTCTTGCAGGTTCTGAGGAACTGCATAAGGTCCCACAGGGCCCTGATCTCCTCTGGGAGCTCATTCCACCAGAGAGGAGCCACCACCAAGAAAGCCCTGGCCCTGGTTGTGGCCAGCCTGGCATCCTTTGGTCCAGGAAGGGTCAATCTAGAAAAATGAAAGGAAGCAAGAGTGGTGAGTAGAAAGGGTGGGGAAAATGTACAGAACTCCTCTTATGTCATTTTTATTTTGACTGTTTCACAAAGAATTCCACAAGGTAAAGAGACAGCAGTGTAAACATAAAGACACATGCCCTCTTGGCAAGTGTGGGACATCCTAAAGAAGGTCCGTCGTTCCACACATCTGTCCGCATATAAACTATTATTACATCAAGAATGTCATAATAAGTTAATTTTGTCAAATACGCTCCCTTGCAAACTTCATATAACCATTAGGGAATTGTAGTTCTCAGTGAGTGGCACTGTGTATCAGAGGAGTAATTATCAGATTTTAAGACCGTTTCTAGGTAGGGTTCTGGTACAATCTCTTTAAGATAACACAATGAAATAAAGTTTGAGTCCAGTGGCACAAAGCAGAAGAAGAAGATTGGGTTTATACCCCGCCCACTACCCAAAGGTGTCTCAGAGTGGCTTACAAACTCCTTTCCCTTCCCCTCCTCACAACAGATAGACACCCTGTGAGGTAGGTGGGGCTAAGAGAGCTCTTGACAGAAACTGCTCTTTTTCAAGGACAGCTCTTGTCAGAACTATGGCTTGCCCAAGGTCCCCCAGCAGCTGCCAGCGGAGGAGTGGGGAATCAAACCTGGTTCTCCCAGATTAGAGTCTACACACTTTAAGACCAACAAGGTTTTATTCTGGGTATAAGCTTTCGTGTGCATGCATGGGTACCTGAAGAAGTGTGCGTGCACAGAAAAGCTTACACCCAGAGTAAAACCTTGTTGGTCTCCAAGGTGCCTGACTGGACCCAAACTTTGCTCTGCTGCTTTGGACCAACACGACTACTCACCTGAATGTACAATAAAATAATTTCTGGATACCAAGGAATCCTTTATGTCTCCCCCCCCCCCAGTACATAGACTGCTCAATTAAACAACAACAGTAGTAACCCTTTATTCTCAGGGATTTTTTAAAAATAGCATTGAGATCTGAGGGCTCGATCGTGTCCTATTTTAAATGCTTGGGTGTTTCAAGGGACAGAGGCTGCATCGGCCGTGCACCGGCTAGTGGCTCTGTGAGCAAAGTCAGGTTGAGGAATTCTTGCTCACCAGGCAGAAACGATACCCAGACACACAAATGCTGACCGCCACACATCCCCGTGCCGTAGTCCGTTTCCAGACAGTGTGCCCGTCGCTCGCTTTGTCTGTCGTGTGGTGCTGACACATCAGCTCTCGTCCAGCGGTGCACTACAGACAGGCATGGATGCAGACACAGAACAGTGCAAGGGGAGTCTGTATGACTGGCGCCCAAAGCAGCTTGCTCTGCCAATCTGTGGTCGGGAATTCTGGCTTCCTCTTCCAGAAAAGGGGGTGGGACATTTAGGCAGAAACAAGAGTTTTGAAGCAGGTATGCCTACGAATACAGTCCTCCGCGGACTCAGATTCTAGAGAGCAAGCCCAGTTCATAGCCACATGACTAGAGATGCTTTGGGGTGAGTGTAATTAAGTAGGGATCTTCTGAGGATATTGTGGGAAAATCTAAGATAAGGCATGACGGAATGCGAAGGGTGAGTACTCAGAAGGGAGAACAGAGTGAAATCTAGCCTTGTTAGTCTGCAGCAGGAGAAAAGAGCAGGAGTCCAGGAGCACCTTCAAGACTAACACAATTTGTGGCAGGGGAGGAGCTCTCTCTGCTCACGTTTTCAGACAGATCTAGATGGGCAGCCGTGTTTGTCTGTCTGTAGCAGCAGAAAAGAGCAAGAGTCCAGGAGCACCTGAAAGACTATAACCCGATTTGTGGCAGGGGAGGAGCTTTCGTGAGTCACTGCTCACTCCTTCAGATAGATCAATATGGGTGGCCCTGTTAGTCTGTCCATAGTAGCAGAAAAGAGCCAGAGTCCAGGAGCACCTGAAAGACTATAACACGATTTGTGGCAGGGGAGGAGCTCGCGTGAGTCACTGCTCACTCCTTCAGATAGATCAATATGGGTGGCCCTGTTAGTCTGTCTGGAGCAGGAGAAAAGAGCAGGAGTTCAGTGGCTGCACAGGACCAGGGGTGGGGGGGCTGAGCTCCGCTCTGTGGATGGGACTTTGCAGGGCCCGGAGTCACGAGAGCAGCCTGGGTCCCGGCACCACTGGCAGGAACCTTGCTGAGGTCTCTCCCTCCCCCCCTTCTCTTCTGGATGTAAATGCGGCCACCAGGCGAGGGGCGACAAGTGCAGCCCTTTCCTGCTCCAGAGGAGACCGAGTCCAGTCTTCTCCTTCTGTGTACACCCGGGCCCTCTGCTGGCCACTCTGGCATCGTTTGCAACATTTTATTATTTTTTCTGATGTCATGCCCCCCAGTGCCCCCCCAAAACCATCCAGATATAAGAACATAAGAGACGCCAATGTTGGATCAGGCCAAAGGCCCATCCAGTCCAACACTCTGTGTCACACAGTGGCCAGAAATACCAGTGCCATCAGGAGGTCAACCAGCGGGGCCAGGACATTAGAAGCCCTCCCACTGTTGACCCCCCCAAGCACCAAGAAGACAGAGCATCACTTGCCCCAGAGCCCCTGTCTATACCTTGTGGCTAATAGCCACTGATGGACCTCTGCTCCATATGCTTATCTAATTCCCTCTTGAAGCCTCCTGTTGCATGATATGGGGCTGTTCCTTCCTAACTGTGCCTCCCTCCACCTCTTACATCTGTGTGTTTGGTGCAGTGGTGCAGTGGTTAAGTGTGCAGACTCTAATCTGGGAGAACCGGGTTTGATTCCCCACTCCTTCACATGAAACCAGCTGGGTGACCTTGGGCCAGTCACAGTTCTGTCAGAGCTCTTCTTGAAAAAAGAGCAGTTTCTGTCAGAGCTCTCTCAGCCCCGCCTACCTCCCAGGGTGCCTGTTGTGAGGAGGGGAAGGGGAAGGAGTTTGTCAGCCTCTCTGAGACTCCTTCAGGTCGTGAAGGGCGGGGTATAAATCCAATCTCTTCTTCTCTTCTTCTCGCCGTGCCCACTTGAGTTCCACTCCCTCCTCCCCCGCCTCTCTGCATGGCTGCCCCATTCAGCAGGCAACTGTTTAAATAGGCAAATCATCACAACTCATATAAGTCCGTCACAAATAAATGCCATGTTGTAATAAAATGCTACCTTCCGGTCTTCGGCTAAGTAATGCTAATGGCTAATGCTAATGGCTGCTGATCAGTTTGAATTATGCAAAATGAAATAAACGGGACACGCAGTGTAAGAGCTAAATGCAAAAACACACCACTGTGTAAAAAGGTTTTGCCAAACATCAAATAAATCTTATTGCAGCACCCAATAAATGTATGTTATATGAAAAGACTTTTTTATTACTTCTTGAAAATGGAGGCTAATCAGCTCAGTAAATGTAAATCATAGAATCATAGAATGTTAAGAGTTGGAATGGACCTTGCAGGTCATCTAGTCCAACCCCCTGCACTCTGCAGGAGCACAGCCGAAAGATAGCCCTACAACATACCCGAAAGATGGTCGTCCAGCCTCTGCTTGGAAACATCCAGTGAAGGAGCATCCACCACCTCCCAAGGCAGTCTGTTCCACTGCTCAACCAGTTTTACAGTTAGGAAGTTTCTCCTGATATTTAGCCGGTCATCGACTCCCTTGTGATTTCCACCCATTAGATCTAGTCTTGCAATCCGGAGCAAGAGAGAATAGATCCGCTCCATCTTCTACATGACAGCCCTTCAAAGATTTGAAGACTGCAATCATGTCCCCTCTAAGCCTTCTCTTTCCCAGGCTGAACAGACCCAACTCCTTCAGCCTTTCCTCATAAGGTGTTGCAAACAACCAGCAATATTTATTTATTTATTTATTTTATTCCATTTATACCCCGCCTTCCCCGCTATGCGGGCTCAACCAACCATATAATATCAACACTTCATAGAAAAAGCCGCTGATCAGCTCTGCAGCAATTATCCATCTAGGCTTGACGTCCGGCAACCTTGGTTGCGCTGGGCAGCTCTGCAGCTAGAGACCCGGCAGACTTGGCGATGGGAAGAGGAACCTGAAGTTCCTAATTTCGGCCGTGGCCTTTGCCGCATATTCGCTTCCCAGTAATTAAACTTTGAAGGACTGCTGCTGTCTGATTGTTGAACATTAATGGTGTGCTTTAAAATTTACAAGGAATTTTGTGCCATCTTTGTGAAGTTTTTCTCCTGTTATCTGAAGAAGTATTTTTGGCTTGTGAGAAAGGCTACAACCAAAATGAGAAATTTCGGTTGCCTTTTCCCGTTGCCAAGTCTGCCGGGTCTCTAGCTGCTGAGTTGCCCAGCGGAGCCAAGATTGTTGGACTTCAAGGCTGGATGCATAATTGCTGCTGAGCTGACCAGCTGCTTTTTCTTTCCTTTATTAAAAATATATATTTTTATTTTATAACAACAACAAACAAACACAACAACACAAAATTACTAACAAAACATAGACTGGGAGAATTGAAACCATTAAGTATCTCCTGAGTTTTTCCTCACCAAACAAAAATAGTTTTTTTTTTCACCTTAACATGTCAATACATTTGCACTTATTACTGTGAATAATCTTGTTATTATGCTTTAATTGTATTCTGCTTTGGTTGTATGCACAGTTCATAAAATGTATTCTTCAATCCATCTGTAAAGTCTTGACGTGTGTTTCCAAAATTCTCCTCTTTTTGTCCTTTGTCAGCTGCTTTTTCTATGAAGTTTTCATATTATATGGTTGGTTGATGGTTGGTTGCAACATTGTGTGTACGTTTACTGAGCTGATTAGCCACCTTTTTCAAGAAGTAACTAGTCTTTTTTAATATATCATACATTTATTGGATGGTGCGGTAAGATTTATTTGATGCTTGGCAAAGCCTTTTTACACAGTGGTGTGTTTGTGTGTTTAGATCAGTTGGAATTGGCTGCATCTTTTCACATGGAATTGTTTCATATTTTTATTTTTGGTAATTGTTTTATTTATTTGCTCTGAAAACTTCAGGTAGTTCAGAATGCAGCCGCCAAACTGTTGGCTGATGTAGCTCAGGATACACGTCTCCGTCCTGTGCTGGGGCAGTTACACTGGCCACCTGTCTATTTCCAGATCAGGTTCCAGGTGCTGGTACTCAGGTTTAAAGCCCTAAATGGTCTGGAGCGGTCATATCTGAGGGACCGGCTCTCTCACTGCTGGCAAGGATCGATTTCCCACAAGCCGCTGCTCTGCCCTCACTCTTCCCTTTCCCCCAATTGTATTCGTCAATTTCCCACTATTTGCTGCGTGGCTGCATTTTGACCCACAGCTTCCCCCGTGTCTTCTCAATCATCAAAAAACAGGATTGAGAAGATGCAGGGGAAATCGGGCGGGTCAAAATGCGACCATGCAGCAAATAGTGGGAAATTGACACAATCGGGGGGGGGGGGGGGAAGAGCGAGGGCGGAGCAGTGGCTTGTGGGAAATCGGTCAAGGTTTGAGCCTTGCCGGGGCCTCCTGAACCTTCTGCAGGGTGGGCAAGTCAGTCTTGTTCAGGGAGGCCTCCACCCGGCCTTGTTCTGTCGGCCCTCCTGGAACTCATCCACCCATTCACGTCTCTATATTTTACTGGTTATTTATGAATAGCCAGTGTCTGATCTTATATGTTATATATATATTATGGAGCGCTGTTGTTTTGTTGTTATCATCTGCCCTGAGCCTTTGGGAAAGGGTGGAATGTAAATCAAATAAATAAATAAATAAATAAAACCAGGGTTGCTGTGAAGAGAAAAGGGGGGTTGATGGGGCCATGCATGCCGGCGGCCCCCAGCCTTGTTGAACCTGTGGGCACTTTGGCAATTTTGAGAGCAGGCAGCGGATGCTGTAACAAAATGTCTGCTCCGGGGACTGAGTGGGGTCACAGAACGTGGGGCGGGGTCATCAGAGCGTTGAAGAAGTTGCCACTCCTGTAATGGAAGCTCCTTTCTCTGATTGGGGGAGGGGATTCCTGCAGATACAGATGATGCCCCCGTGGGGTACCTCTTTGCTTTGGGGGGGGAAGCAAGTAGGTCCCAGGGCACCCCAGGGCATCGCTGATATATGCTATCCACAGCTCCTCCTGGATCAGACCCCCTTTTTCACGTGCCTCGTTTCCATCCGGACCTCGATAGCCCAGGCTGGCCCAATCTCGTCAGATCTCAGAAGCTAAGCAGGGTCGGTCCTGGCTAGTATTTGGAAGGGCAACCTTCAAGGAATACCAGGGTCGTGGTGCAGGGGCAGGCAATGGCAAAACCACCTCTGAAACATCTCTTGCCTTAAAAACAAGTCTAGCTCCCAACTTAAAAGTGCATAACACTAAAGGAGCTAGAACATCTGGCTACCAGACAATCTTAGGATCTCCTGGCTATACTATACACAAGGCATTACGGTTATTATTAATTATTACACCTCATTTCCAGATCAGAACATTATCTCCTAGCTTCAAATCCCGCTTGTGTCTCCTTATGGGCAGTACCGAATTCCTCGCCAAGTCAAGACCCAGTTTATGGTGCACATCTGAGCAGTTAGAAAAACAGGAACAAAGCAAATAGTCAATAATGAAGCGACAGAGAGGACAATGGAGCAGACTCATGCTCGGTTGTCATGGTGGCTTCCCTAGCAGTACAGCGCGTCCTCTGAAAAGCCAGCTGATGGGAGTTTGGTGCCAGTTAACGCCAGCTTTTGGGAGCACATGGTACAGGAACAGGGAAGGAGAGAAGCCAAACTGTGACAGCGATCAGGCAAGCGGGACTCTGCTGCTCGATAAAGAAGGCAGAAGTTGTGTATCTAGCGGAGATGTTCTTTCTGGTTTTGTAGGCGAGGAACTTGGGGAAATGTCAACATTTCTTAACATTCAGTTGCACAGTTTCTTTCAAACGTACTTTTTTGCTGCTTTTAGGCAATATGATCCTGTTCAAAGACTACTAGGATTTCAGGAAGAACACACTGGAGGGTTAGACTAGAAGGTGGAAGACCTGGGTTTGGAGACCCGGGTTCGAATCACTGCTCAGCCATGATGGAAGCACGTGGGGTGACCTTGAGCCAGTGAGCCTTGCTTCGCCTCGCCTCCCTCACGGGGTTGTTGTGAAGATCAAATGGGGGATGGGAGATCTGTGGACGCCACCCTGAGCTGCTTGGAGGAAAGATGGGATAAAAATGCATTATATAAATCATTAAAAAATAAATGGAGATATACATAGGTTTGCTGAAAATGGCAGTGCAAAGATGATTGGCAGGCCAACATATCTCCGCTGAATACCTTGGAGGGGAGGTTGCGATTGAATTCTCTCCTGGCCTGTTTTCGTGCTGTGTGCTTCCAAAACTGGCATTACCTGGCACCCAACTCCCATCCATGGGCTTTCTTCAAAAAAATGAATATTTTATTGAATTTCAACAAACATTTATTTATTTATAGTCAAATTTATACCCCGCTCTCCCCGCAAAGCAGGCTCTGGGCGGCTTTCAACAACAAACACAACAATACAGAATAAAAACATAAATAATACAGAATTAAAACACGGCATTTAAAATAGTACAGTACAAAATATCAGAATACTGGCAGCAGTTAAAAATCAAACGAATAAAGTGCTTTCCAACAAAGTGCTTCGATGTTATTCCACATAAAGTGTTTAGATGTTATTCTGCTCATTATACATTGTTAACAAATATACTGTAGTAATACTTATTGAGATTATACAACTCCTAGACTAGAACATAGACTTCAGTTGATATTGCACAATAGAACCAGTGAATATGATAAACAGCTTACAAGAAGAATAAGCCATACAGCACAATAAACATAGACTTCAGTTGATATTGCACAATACAACCAGTGAATAGTAATGATAAACAGTTTACAAGAAGAATAAGCCATACGGCACAATTGTTAGCTTCCAAGGTTTACCATAGACATAGGTCATCATTTACATTGGAAATTGCATGTTGGGAGGACAAATAGTCTAGGATAGGAAACCAGATAGAGGAGAAATTAGAGTGCGAAGGAAGTTTTTCAAAGTGTGCCAGATTATCTGTGAGTTTAGCCATGATATGTAAATTCCATATCCTTTGATGACATTATGAGAAGAATAGGTGGCTTTATTGGCTTCCAGTTTATGGCAATGGTGTTTCTAGCTGCATAAAGCAACAGAGAGGCCCTTTCTGTGGCAGAATAAGAGCCATTTCTGTAGGCCCACCCATTCAGTAATAAATGTTCTGGTGTGATTGTCAGATCTATGTGTGTGATGGATTTGATTTGTGCAACTACTGATTCCCAGAAAGGAGTAATCCTGGGACAGTAGATCCAGCGGTATAAATAGTTTCCTCTGTCCCCACATTTCTTCCAGCACAATGGGCCATCCGCTGGCTTTTCAGAGGACGGACACACGGCAGGCAGTGCTCCGGAAAGTTTGGCTCAAACAGAGCTCCCTGCCAAACAGCTTTGCTCCCGCTCAGTAAGCCGACACTGCCGGGTTGGTGCCACACGGAACTCTTTGCTAGAGAGTAGGTAGGGCACTTTCCTGGGAGTAAGCCCTTTTGAGCAACATGGGATTTACCTCTGACTAGACCTGCTTAGGATTGTTTACTGAATTGTGGTGTGAAGCATGGTGTTCATCCCATTTTGGGAGTAAGTAAATGGCCCAACTTTATCCACTGAGCTCCACTGATAAGTCGGGATTTGAACTCAGGGTTTCCCGGGTACTAGTCTGATACTTTCTCCACTATACCACACTGGCTATGCTGGACAGCACGCTTATTCCTATATGAACTTGTGCTAGGAGCAGTGTTCCCTCTAAGCTGAGTTAGTGTGAGCTAGTTCACAGTTTTTTAGCCTCCGGCTCACAGATTTCTTTTCATGATCAGGGAGCTGTCGAAAGCATTCTGATCTTACAGTCGGTCTGGTCTGTCACGCACCAGTTTCCTTCTCCGGGGTCCTGGGAATCGGGAAGGGTGAGAATGACTCAGCAGCAGTGTTCCCTCTAAGCTGAGTGTGAGCTAGCTCCCCATTTTTTAGCCTCCGGCTCACACATTTTTGTCTCCACTCAAGAAGGAGGGCTCCAGAGCAAACTAATTGATGCAGTAGCCAAGTCACTTGCTCACAGCTTTAATGCCAGGCGCTCACAAAGTAGAATTTTTGCTCACAAGACTCCACAGCTTAGAGGGAGCATTGCTCAGCAGATACGTGCCTGACAGGGGTGTCATCCAACCAGAGCAGTTAGCCAGTCTTCCAGCCAATCAAAATACCCAGTTGATGATTATGGGTGCAGGATTTCACTTCCTACTAATCATTGGGCCATCTTGCTGGCTTTCGGGGGGCTTTCTGACCCTCTCTGATGGCGAACTTATGGGTGTGAGCTACATTGCTCTCTGTTGCTGGCGCCACTGTCTCCTAACCAGGGTCAGAGGCTGTATCTGCACGTGCTGTACGGTGGGGCAGACAGAGGCAGGGGGTGTGCCTCAGGCAACCTTCCCTCTCCTGCTTGTAACAGGAGGAAGAAGTCATACGTGTGTGACCATACATATATATACAAGTACAGCTGTTAAGTTCGACTCCTACAAAGCGTTTGTTAGCAGCTTTCACTTTGGACGGCAGTTTTTTTCCTCCTACTAAAAACATTAAGCCACACGCCTGCTTTGTATAAAGTTCTAGTGGCTTCCCATTAGAATTAACTGATGTGGAGGAGCTTTACAGTTTTTTTACTTGTGGAGAGAGATGTCTTTTAGTACGCAACAAGGGACGTAATACAGCCGGGACCTCGTGATCTACTTACACAGATCTGGAAAGTTTCACTGGACATTTTTCCTCTCTCCCTTGTTCTATTGTTTGTACTGTTCCAACAGCCAGCCAGTTTGGTGTAGTGGTTAAGTGCGCGGACTCTAATCTGGGAGAACCGGGTTTGATTCCTCACTCCTCCACTTGCACCTGCTTGGATGACCGTGGGCAAGCCATAGTTCTGACGAGAGCTGTCCTTGAAAAAAAGCCATTTCTGTCAAGAGTTCTCTCAGCCCCACCTACCTCGCAGGGTGCCTGTTGTGGGGAGGGGGAGGGAAAGGAGTTTGTAAGCCGCTCTGAGACACCTGTGGGTAGTGAAGGGCAGGGTATAAATCCAATCTCCTCTTCCTCTTCCTCCTCCTCTTCCTCCTCCTCTTCTTGTCTGGAGATGAGCGGTCATTCCAGGGGATCCCTAGGTCCCACCTGGAGGCCTGCAGATTGCCCACCTGTCCACCACCAGGGCAAGGGCCTTTTCAGTGGCTGCCCCCCTCTCCCTGGGACCAGCTCCCCGGGGGAAGTCTGTGCCCTGCGGGACCTCCCAGCATTCCATAGGGCGTGCACGGCCGCTTGGTTTCTGGCAGCCTTCGATTAACGTTACAAACCAGCTAGTTGTTTTAATCCTTCAGATTGGCTTCTCAAGTTGTTATTTTAATTGTTCATTGTTTTATATACATTGTATTTATTTGTACTGTATTTCTATTTATCGTATTTTAAATGTTGTAAACCATACTAAAGTTATGAACGCAAATGAAGCAGCCTTAGACTGAATCAGACCCCCCCCCCTTGGTCCATCAAGGTCAGTGTGGTCTACTCAGACTGGCAGACGCTTTCCAGGGTCTCAGGCACAGAGGTCTTTCCCATCACCTCCTGCCTGGTCCTTTTTAACTGGAGATGCTGCTGGGGATTGAACCTGGGACCTTCTGCATGCCACGCAGATGGTCTACCACTGAGCCACAGCCCCTCTTTACAGCTCTCCAGGGTCTCAGGTAGAGGTCTTTCCCATCACCTCCTGCCTGGTCCTTTTTAGCTGGAGATGCTGCCATGGATTGAACCTGGGACCTTCTGCATGCCATGCAGAGGCTCTACCACTGAGCCACAGCCCCTCTTTACAGTTCTCCAGGGTCTCAGGTGGAGGTCTTTCTTATCACCTCCTGCCTGGTCCTTTTTAACTGGAGATGCCGGGGACTGAACCTGGGACCTCCTGCATGCCAAGCAGAGGCTCTGCCACTGAGCCACAGACCCTCTTTGCAGCTCTCTAGGGTCCCAGGTGGAGGTCTTTCCCATCACCTCCTGCCTGGTCCTTTTTAACTGGAGATGCCAGGGATTGAACCGGGGACCTTCAGCATGCCAAGCAGAGGCTCTACCACTGAGCCACACTAGCCCCTCCCCTAGCACTGTGCTTCAGAGGTTTATTGCCTCTGAACATGGAAGTTCCCTTTATTCATCCTTTGCAACACCCGCGTGCCCTTCCCTGGCAGTGTCAGGCCGTATATGTAGCCAGGCGCGTAGGAGAGAAAACAGTTGCAAGCAGGTGGGGAAAGGGGTCCGTGTGGGAATCGGAGCAGCTGCGTGGGTCGAGAGTTGGCAGCCCTGTGCCCTGGAAGCTGCCCCCCCCCCCCCGGCTAGGCTGGCACCTGCCCTGACTCTGCCCCAAGACCTCTTTCAGTCTTGGTCTCCGCTTGGTTCAGAACAGATCGGCAGACGCTTAAAGTTAAGTATTGTCGTTCCATTCTGGATCACTTGACCCTTACCTACATTGAACTTCATCCACCAAATGGATGCCCGGTCACTTGATTTAGGCAAATCCTCCTGAAGCTCTTCACAATACATTTTGGTTTCCCTGATCCTGAATAGGCTGGTAATGAGGGCGGGAGGGATACGGGATCAGGGGGAGAGGGGAAGGGCCCTAGCTGGGTGGAAGAGCACCCCCTTGGCATGCAGAAAGTCTCAGGCTCGATCCCTACATCTCCAGTTGAAAAAGGGGGACCAGGTAATAGGTGTTGAGGAAGGTGTCGGTCTGAGATCTGGGAGAGCCGCTGCTGGCCAGAGTGGAGGATACCGGCTTTGATCTGCCCATCGCCTGGCTCCGTCTAAGGCAGCTTCACGTGGCCGAGGGTCAGGTCTCCTTTTTACAAGAGAGAACCAACAGTTCATAGAATCGAATCACGGAATCACAGAGAGTTGGAGGGGGCCATACAGACCCATCCAGTCCAACCCCCTGCGCCCAATGCTGGACCAGTCTAAAGCATCTCTGACAGATATTCCTCCAGCCTCTTCTTGAAAGCTGCCAGGGAAGGGGCGCTCACCCACCTCCCTGGGGCAGCTGATTCCACCTTTAAACCACTCTGTGACGGTGAAAAAGTTCTTCCTAATCTCCAGCCGATACCCTTTCTGCATGTCATTTAAACCTGTTGCTTCGGGTCTTGTCCTCTGCTGCCAAGTGGAACAGCTCCTTGCCCTCCTCCAAAGGACGGCCTTTCAAATATTTAAAGAGGGCAATCGTGTCCCCCACTCAGTCTCCTCTTCTCCAAACTAAACATTCCCAAGGCCCTCAGCCTTTCCTCATAGGGCTCAGTCGCCAGACCCCCGATTATCCTCGTCGCTCTCTTCTGCAGTTCAGGACCAGGACCAGGGATCTCTGTGATGTCATCATTGTGTTCAAAAGCAGCCGTGGTCTGGGGGGAGGACACAATATGCATAACTCTGCCCATTCACAGGGAAAGGGTGTTTATTTTTAAAGCAATCTGGAGCCCAGCATGCAAGAGAGAATTTTAATAGCCAAAAGAGCAGGGGCGCTTCCTTCTGGAATATTGGGGGGTGGGAGTGGGGTGGAGAATCCCTCGGATGAGGAGCCAGGCTCCGGTCCAGGAGCACCTTAGAGACGCACAAGTTCTTCAGGGTTTGAGCTTTCCACAGTCTGAGCTCTCTTCACCCGATACCTGACTCTCAGCAGTGCACACTCCACAAAATCCTGTTGGTTTCTAAGGTGTTCCTGGAGTCGAATCGGAGTATTCGGCTGCAGACCAAGCACAGTTACCCTCTGAAACCGTCTTGGACGAGGGGGGTTTCCCGTTCCAACCAGAGTGGAGAATTACGTCTGGAGATATATTTTGATTGGAAAGAACAGAAATGAGCACCAGATTGATTTCACCATACGACTGACTTAAACTGAAGCAGACCAATAGAATTAAAGCAAAACTGGAATTTGTTAGCACTTTAACATCATGTTTGATTTTAATATTGTTTTATGTTGTTGTATTATTATTTATGAGAAATTGTATTAATGTAATGAACCGTGTTTTATATATTGTGTGAACGTTTACTCTGTTGTAAGCCGCCCAGAGCCAGCCTAGCCCGGATGGGCAGGATAATAAAATAAATAAAAAATAAAATTAAAGAATCGAGCCTCCCTCCCCGAGGCACACCCCGAATATTGCCCGTTTTCTCATTACTCGTCAGCACTGATGCGAGTTAACAGATGATTAAAATGTACCCGAGAACCCATTTTTGCCTTCCCTCCTCCTTAATTTCCTCTCCGGTAATATTGTGGTGGTTTGTCCGTCCTTCTTTTCAGATGCAACCGCTCCGGAGGGGATCGCGAAGCATGGAGGTGGAAGACAAAGACCAGGGACCGTGAAACTCTCGCCTGTCGGTTGTACAAGGTAAGCAAGCTACTCCTATCCCTCGGCTTTTAGGGAGATTTTGGGGGAGAAAACGGTCCTGCAGCAGGGCGAGGGTCCCACTGAAAGAAGCACAATGTTTTCAGGCTCGTGTTTCTCTGTTAAGAAGTGTTTGGAGTTACCTCTTTGTGAGCGTTGCCTGTGCAGGCACCGGTGTCTGGCGAGCAACATTTGCCTCTGAACATCTCTCTCTCTCTCGCGGAGGAGGTGAAATCCCTGGCCAAGCCTGAGTTGGTCTCAGTTTTCTCAAGGAGACGATTTTTCAGCCCATCTCCTTGCTCTAAAGCAGGGGTGGCCGAACTTGCTTACCGTAACATCCACACAGAATAAACGTCATGTTTGTGAGCTGCAAGACATGAACAAATATTACACACACGTTTTTATTGGAAAATATGCAGATTTGCTTTTTATTAACATTAAATTAGATGGTGTGAAAGAGCCGCATGTGGCTCCTAAGCTGCAGTTTGCGACCCCTGCTCTGATTGTGTCTTGACCACCAACATCCCGGAGGAAGAAGGTGTGCACGACTGTTGGATACTGCGGGTTGGATCCCGCCCCCCCCACTCCGAGATTTCTGCAGGCTCAAGAAAAGGGGGGGGATTTTCATTGCTTGTTCCTCTTTTACAGTAGAAGGGAGTATAAACGCTATGTAGCCCTAAAATGCTCTAAAATAGAAACTTTATTAACAATACTTATACTATCAAATGTCTTAAAGACAATAAATTTAACAATCAATGTTACAACATAAACATACAGCAAAAAAATCGTAGATGAAACCCGGCTCATAACTTTGAACTGCCCACAAAAGGAGCCATGTAGCACAAACCAAAGTGTAAACAGTTGCAGGGACGTTGTGAACGTCTTCGTGAGTAACACGGCTCCAGACTCTCTATGCAGCCGTGGAATCAATGATACACATTTGTCAGGAGACAAGAATACCGGATGTGACCTCGTTTCGAGATCTTTTCTAATCGTGTCTGTTGTGTCAGTCAATGTGTCATATCACAAAAAGGACAATTTCACATGGTTATCATGGACCCAAAAAAGGTTCACAGTCTGGTGTATAACGATCCACATAAACGGGCTCCCAACTAGATAATATTAACAAAGGTGATAACTCAAATGTAACTACTGTCGTTGGAGGCATTAATAATAATGTAATAAAGTTTCTCTTTTAATAAAGTTTAATAAAGTCTATTTTAATAACGTTTCTATTTTAGAGCAGTTTAGGGCTACGTAGCGTTTATACTCCCTTCTACTGATTTGGCCGTAATCCTGGTCTTTTTGTCCCCTTTCTACCACAGCCCACCCCACACAAATTCCGTTCCTTGGGGGACACGGGACCCCCCCAACCCAGGAGCGGCCTGGGGGAAATGGATGGTTTCCTGCCAGATCCTCGTGCATCCGGCAGTCCAGTTGGCGTCGGCACCCGTGTGTCCCCAAGACCTGCCATCCAGTTGGTGGAGGGTATATAGCCACTTGTGGACGTTGGGGCGCAGGACTGTCCCACCTGCCCTCCTCACTGTAGCTCACTGCCCCACCACCCCACCCCCGTTTTTGTTCCTGGGTTCAGTGGGCGCTCAGGAACAGCACGGTGGGTCCTCGGTGGTCTGCAGCAGGTGTCGCTGCCTCCTCTTCCACAAGCGGACGTGTCATTCTGTCAGAGCTGCTGTGTGGCTGGACGGAGGCCACTGAGTGGTGCGTCCAGTCGAAGGCACTGCCGTTCCGATCTCACACAAGCTCTCTGAAGGGTCCTGAGCAATGCTCCCTCTAAGCTGTGGAGTCTTGTGCGCTAAAATCCTACTTTGTGAGCTACTGGCATTAAAGTGGTGACTGAGCGATTTGGCTCCTGCATAAATTAGTTTGCTCTGGAGCCCTCCTTCCTGAGCTGAGGCAAAAATTGTGTGAGCCGGAGGCTAAAAAACTGTGAGTTAGCTCACACTAACTCAGCTTAGAAGGAACACTGCTCTGGAGCCATCCCTTCCTGAGCTAAGACAAAAATGTGTGAGCCGGAGGCTTAAAAACTGCGACCTAACTCACACTAACTCCGCTTAGAGGGAACGCTGGTCTTGAGCATCTTCCTTAAGCAGTAAAACCATAAAGAAAGAAAGGGGTGTCCCTAGGCTGGAGAAGCGATGAATGTGCTGCGTAGATGAGGCGGGGGGAGACGGGTGCCATACGGGAATGGTTCCACAAAGTCCTCTGATCAAAAGCAGGGGTTCCAATTGCAGGGTCCATGACGCTCGGCTGTTCAGGCTTCCGACACACTGCAGTGCACCTGCGGCAAATGCGGCCGTTTGCGGCACTGAAACCCCCAGATTGGGGCTGCTGTGGCCGAGTGGAGTGCAAGCAAAGCAAGGAACAGATTCGTCTCTAGGCAGAGTTAATTGCAGTGGTCATACAAGCCTGTGCTGTGAATGCCCAGGTCTAGCCATAGACACACAGATTATGCACGTGCAATAATAAAATGGCTGAGAAATGATACTATGTAGTTATATTGGACTCCATCAGCATGAGCTGATCTTGAACATGGTGTTGATGTGCACTTGATACACTGGGGCTTGCATCTGCAAAGATCTTTGGTGGAGCCACATGGGGAGGGGCTGTGGCTCAGTGGCAGAGCCTCTTCTTGGCATGCAGAAGGTCCCAGGTTCAGTCCCCGGCATCTTCAGTTAAAAAAGGACCAGGCAGGAGATGATGGGAAAGACCCTTTTCTGCCTGAGACCCTGGAGAGCGGCTGCCAGTCTGAGTAGACAAGACTGACCTTGGTGGACTGAGGGTCTGACTCAGTAGAAGGCAACTTCCTGTGTGTTGCTGTGTGAGGCGTCGAGTCTGTGTTCCCCATAGGGAAGATGACCCCAGCCTTGCTGGTCAGTTTCCTGACATGCTCTTCCTTTGGTGTTGGGCCACTGATGCTGCAATCCACTGCAGTCCTCAGCAGAGGCATACCTGGTGCCAATTCACACATAATGCAGTTCACAGGTTGATTCTGGGGTCCCATACGGTCAGGCTCCCTTGACAGATTGCAGAGTCCTGGTGTTTGCTGGGAAACAACACAAGGACTTGGTATCAGATATGCAGTGGTTCACTAACGTTGCATGGAACATCTCCACACTGTGAATGTTTCATGGTGTCAAAAATGTATACAGTGGTATATCCCTCTGTGTGTCACAGCCCAAAGAGTGCTTGTGAATGGTTCCTGATCCTCTTGGAGAGGAGTGACAAGTGGAGTGCCTCAAGGATCTGTCCTGGGACCTGTTTTGTTCAACACCTTTATCAATGATCTGGATGAAGGAGTAGAGGGAATGCTTATTAAATTTGCAGATGATACTAAATTGGGAGGGGTAGCAAATACAGTATAAAATGGAGTCAGGTTATAGGGTGATTTTGACTGGCTAGAAAACTGGTCTAAAACAAATAATAAAATGAATTTCAATGGGGATAAATATAAAGTTCTGCATTTAGGTAGGAAAAATTATAGGCTGGGGGAGTCTTGTCTTGGCAGTAGTATGTGTGAAAAGGATCTAGGGGTCTTAGTAGACCATACACTGAACAAGAGTCGGCAGTGTGATGCGGTTGCTAAAAAGGCAAATGCGATTTTATTTATTTATTATTTAGATTTTTATCCCGCCCTCCCCGCAGGCTCAGGGCGGCTGTATCAGCGGAACTATTGTGTCCAGATCACACAAAGTGATGGTATCACTTCGCTCTACTCTGGTTAGACCTCACCTAGAGTATTGTGTTCAGTTTTGGGCATCACAATTTAAGAAGAATACAGACAAGCTGGAACATGTCCAGAGGAGGGCAATGAAGATGGTGACGGGTCTGGAGACCAAGTCCTATAAGGAAAGGTTCAATGAGCTGGGTATATTTAGCCTGGAGAGGAGATGACTGAGAGGTGATATGGGAACTATCTTCAAGTACTTGAAGGGCTGTCATATAGAGGATGGTGCTGAGTTGTTTTCTGTTGCCCCAGAAGGTCAGACCAGAACCAAGAGGTTGAAATTAAATCAGAAGAGTTTTTTGCTAAACATTAGGAAGATCTTCCTTACAGTGAGAGCCTCAGTGGAATAGGTTTCCTCGGGAGGTGGTGGGCTCTCCTTCTTGGGAGGTTTTCAAACAGAGGCTAGATGGCCCCATCGGACAGCAATGCTGATTCTGTGGACTTAGGCAGATCATGAAATGGAGGGCAGGGAGGGTTGCCTCAGTGCTTAGTTCTCGTGGCCCTTTCTTGCACGCCTACGGAAATTCTGATCGCCACTTTGGGGTCAGGAAGTAATTTTTTTCTAGGCCAGTTTGGCTGGAGATCCTGGAGGTTTTTTGCCATCTTCTGGGCATGGGGCAGGGGTCACGGGGTGTGCGTTTTGGGGGGGAGTATTTCTGAATTTCCTGCATTGTGCAGGGGGTTCAACTAGATGACCCTGGAGGTCCCTTCCAACTCTCTATGATTCTGTGATTCTCTGATCTGCCTCCAGGACCTGCCTGCTCCTGAAGCCCAGGCCTTGCCCAGTGACCCCCTGCAGGGTAAGTCCTGACTCTTGGGGAGATCAGCCTAAGCCTGAGGCCAGGACAACTTCTGTGCCTCCCTGGCCTGAAACTGTGTCCCTGTTGGTCCGTGGACCCCAGTGAATATCTCAGGGGCAGTGTTGGTGGTCTTCAGTGAGTGGGGAAATGGAAAGGAAAAAATGACATCCCCATCTCTAAAGAACTGCTGTTATGGCCATTTAGGATCCCACCTCAAGCCATGCGGAAAGGTGGGACAGAAATATTTTAATAAATACATAAATAAAAAGGGGGAATTATTAAAACCATAATGTGACTTCCATCTGCTGTAGCATTTGACTCATGTTGGGACACGTGACGGACAGGTCCAGTTCTGCCTCTTTTTGGGAACAACCAGTGAGAACCGATGGAAGGTTGGGGGGAGAGCTGGAGAGGAGGGAGCCGTGGAGGCGGCTCGCTGGAGCCCTGCAGGAGGGAGATGCCAGCTGGAGCCCAGCGAGTGAGGAAACAATAACCTGAATCTGGCGGAAAGGAGAATAACTCCTGACAAACGGACTTGGAAGCATGAATTGAGTTAGGGATCAAAAGCTCAAGTGTTAAGAAACAATACATCTGTTTGCCTGAATCACTCCAGTGTTGCTTTAAGCCTTCAACTCTCTTCTGGTTAACCCTGCTGACAGAATGTGTTCTGTCTCAGGGAAAGAAACACACACACAAACCAGGCCTTGGCCTCTGTATAAGCATATAGGTAAAAGGTAAAGGCTTCCCTTGTTCGAAAGCCAGTCGAGTCCGACTCTAGGGTTGCGGTGCTCATCTCCGTTTCAAAGCCGAAGAGCCAGCGCTGTCCGAAGACGTTTCCGTGGTCATGTGGCCGGCATGACTAAATGTCGAGGCGCACGGAACGCTGTTACCTTCCCACCGAAGTGGTACCTATTTATCTACTTGCAATTTCTTGCTTTCGAACTGCTAGGTTGGCAGGAGCTGGAACTAGAGACGGGAGCTCACTCCGTCATGCGGCACCCGGGTCTCGAACTGCTGAACTACTGACCTTCCACAGCCTGCAGTTCAGCGTCTTAACCCCTTGAGCCACCGCAGCTCCTTGTATAAGCCTATACACATGAATAAATGGTGCCTGCATGAGACTGAAGCTGTGTTTATGCCCCAACCCAACTAGCTCTATGAAATGTCTAAGTGAAGAGTGGCTGGTAAGGGTCCTGGACCGCCCTGTCTGGTAGCCTCCCTGGACAGGAGAGAGGGGACCTGGTGTGTGAAGGGGTCAGGGCTGTCAGTATATGAAAAGTGGCAAGACAGGTGGCAAACTGGGACAGCCTGACCTACCTGTATCCCTGAACCTGTGTGGCAGAGGTTGTGGTGGGTGGGTCTTCTCTTTGAAGTGGGGTCAGAGCGATACCTAGGGTTTGGGAGAAGGGTATACTTTCAGTCTGTTTCCTCTTTGTGGTCTCCTGTACTGAATGCTGTGAGTCTTCTAAATCCCAGTGAAATGGCTCTGAAGACCCCGTGGGACTAGAGGCTCCCTTTCCTGTTTTCTTCCCTTTTTACCCTAGGAAGATCCTTGGCTTTGGAAGCCTTGTGGTGGGCGTGCCCCTGATGGGTTCTGGTACCTGTTGCTTCCCTGGTTCTGCCCCCGTTCAGGGTTCCCATAAGCAGCTTCCCTGGGTCGGCAGTGATGATAATAAGGTTCCCAAATTAGAAGAAAGGACCCGAAATGGACTCATGGATTGATAAAAGCACTCAGGTTCAATCCCCGGCACTTCCCGTTTTTAAAGACGAATCAGGTAACAGGTGATGGGAAAGGCCTTGACCGGAGGCTGTGGAGAGCCGCTGCCAGTCTGAGTAGACAGTGCTGACCTGGATGGGCCAGTGGCCTGATTCAGTAGAAAGGCCACTTCGTGTATTTGTATGGTCACAATCAAGGAGGTCAGGTTCAGGAACTGGTCGCAAAGAGATTTCTGGGAAGTTACGGACAATAATTTACGCTGCACCAATAACATAGGCAAGGGTGTTCAGCCAGTTGGAAGCCTTTGAGTGAAAGCCATTTTGGAAAAAGTGTCCCAAGTGCAAAGACTGGCTGGTTGTAGCTTCTCTTCTAGGGTTGTCAGGTCCTGACCTCTCTCCGGTGGGACACTGTTGGTTTTTGGTTTTTGTAAAATCAACTACACACACACACACACACACACACACACCCTTAACTTAAGCACATTGCTCCAGGTCAAGTTGAAAAAATTTAGAACAATTAAAATATAATTTAAAAGAGTATTACCCAAAAGGCCGCATTTTTCTTCCCTTATGTGTCCCAGGGGGTCATGCCCCTGATGCCGTCAGCCTGACAAGCAGGAATAGGACTCACATAAAGCTGGCTGAGACCAAACCAATTCCAACACGAGCAGAGAGGAGTTCACCCTTCACAGGAGGGGGATATGCCCGCCCTCGCTCCGCCCGTGATAAGTTAGGTGGCACTGCGACTTTTTCCTCCACATGTATTTTCTTAAATAGAACAGAGTATTCCTCCGGCCAGATCCACCCTGTTTTCTTTCTTCAGGAGTAATCTCATCTGTCTCTCAGTGAGCGTGAGGTGCCACCAGTTTTGGGGGGTTGTTTGTTTCATAACCAGCAGTCTTCCAAAGCTGCAGTAAACGGTCCATTGCGTGTTTGGCCAGCATGCTGCAGTGGCCGCTGAAACAGGCTCTGTTTTCTCCCTGTTATTAGCATTTAGATTTCCCAAGCTGCCGAGGAAACCGCGGGTCTGCCGTGTTCATTCCCCTGTCTAAAGTAAATGCCCTTGCTTTGTATCCCCCGAGGGAAAAAACAGGATTGGATCCATCGTATTGCTCCCCTCAGGCCAAACTAGGTATTAGATGGCACGTTTTTCC